>NC_053120.1:5380613-5383113 GCF_010015445.1 Perca fluviatilis
CCAAAAGGACTCTTCAGTTGGTCCATTAATAATGAATGTACCTCCCTAACATAAACATATCTTAAAGTTGATCTCTAAGTATTGACACGTTGCTGTCCCGCAGCTCAGTCTGCTCTCCACACTTTCTCTGAACGGAGTAGCAAACATAAGTGTTTTGGTAAACAACCTATAAAGCCTGGGTTCCCCGAACATTTTCAGTTTCACTGATCGCTAAAACCGACACAAATTAGTCTGGACCCTCGTGCGACAGGATGTTCTACTTTTAGATGTTTTATTATAGAAAGTGTATGCATCTCATGACCCGAAATAGTACGACATTGTGTTGCTTCTGGATGGGGTTACAGTTAAATAAATGATTCTCTTTTTCCTGGGTACCTCCTGGGACCCCTGGGGGTCCTGGACAGCACTTTGAAAACCACTGACCTAAAGAATTGATTAAATGTTAAAGAAAACAAATAGCCATAGAGAAAATAATAATATTACACAAAATATAAAGCATACAGATACACGAATAACAAACTTGATATTATTATTCTTTCGGGTTAGGTTAACCCTCCTGTTGTCCTCGGGTCAAATTTGACCCATTTACAAAAACTTTCTAATAAAAGAACATTGGAAAAAGTGACAAAAAAACCCATCAAAAACCAAAGCCAAAAGTGACAAAAACTTGTTTAAAAAAGTGACAAAAAACATCGAAAAAAAGCTACCAAAAATAATTTATAAAACGCCAAAAAGGTGACAAAAGAATTTGAATAAAATCGGCAAAAACGTCGAGAAAAGTGTAGAAAAAGAACAACAAAATGTTGAAATTTCGACCCAGAAAAGCACAAAGTTGCGTGGTCGACAGGAAGACAACACAGGGGTTAAGTATACACTTATTTAATCCCACCCCTTCGCCATAAATCATTGTAAGTTAGTTAACAAGCTTCCTAAGAATAAGAACCAACACAGGCACAACAATAATCTTTCTGCACAGTCTCTCTGGCTCTCTCTGATGTCGTTTTAAAAAAATTAATCCTAACAAATATGACCTCATCTCTTCCCAAACTCGCCCTTTTATCCCGGTCAAACTGCTCGCCACAGATATCTGTGACAGCAGCGCTGTTTGTCCACTCGTGTGCCAGATGGCTGGGCTTATTATTGCAGTGAGCATTTCATCACGAAATTGGGTTTAATTTTGTTCCTGCCATGGCCATGCTGAAACTGCAGCGGTGCACCACAGATGGTCCTACATCACATTATGTAAAGGGAGGGAGGGGGGGTGGGGACCTCTGCATATACTGAAATATGTGTCTAGCCCTTGACTTCCCAGCAGGTGGTCTCACCCATTCTGTCCCCCCCAGCGGGGGAAGGGGACAGAGAGACCACCACCATACGGTCCTCACGCTTTGCAGCTCTATGCCAACTGCCATCTGAACTCTGCAGCCAGGGGAAGATGTTTTTAGAACGTTGTTTGCTCTATAAAATCTCAGAAAATGGTGAAAAATGTGGATCAGTGTTTCCCAAAAAGCCCAAGATGACGTCCTCAAAATGTCTTGTTTCGTCCACAACTCAAAGATATTCAGTTTACCGTCCCAGAGGAGAGAAGACACTAGAACAATATTGACTTTAAAGAAGCTGGAATCAGAGAATCTCTGTTTGAAAGACTTTTGACTTTCTGACTCTGCACACATACGACTGTAGTCTGTGACGTTGGGTCCGGAACTTTCTGTGCAGCCGTTTCCAACTGTGATAAGTCAGTGTGGTGTGCGAGGCTCCCTGCCCGCTGTGAGGGGACATCTGCAGGCGGACACGGTACGGATCAGTGCGTAGAGCCTGGCTCTGCTGCGGCCTCCCGCTCTGAGCTCCGGGGCAACAGCATGAACTCAACACTGTCAGTCGCTGTGAAGTTAAGCTTCTAAATCATGTCTACAGACACGACTAAAAACAGGCACGTCAAGAGCTGACTTTCTTTATTTATTTTAATGACCAACATATCTTTGAAACTGGGGCTGGGCGATAATCAAATATCACGATATTTTTGACCAAATACCTCTATCGATATTGCGGCAATATTCTAGGGTTGACAATTGGTGCTTTCACAAGAAGATTTTAGATAAATAATCATCAGTAATGTGGACCTAATGTCTAAGTGGGGAAAAGGCAAATAATAGAACAGCTAGAACAGTCTGGTAAGTTCAGAAAATGACATCACTTTACTGTAATGCAGCCTGTAAAAGCAGGAAAAGACACCACTTGTGTCATATTACACTATATTACGATATCCAAAATATATCCAAAAACCCAGCCCTAGTAATTGACATATTTGTTTGCTGACTTGTTCCCTATTTTGTACTTCGTGTTTAGTTTTAGTGTCATTTGCGCTTGTTGTCACAGTGGCTGCTGTTCAGCAGAAGTTACATAGGCTCAATTTAAGATATTAGTTATTAGTTTCTGGAAACTTGTGACAGGTGTTTATAATTTTAGATTGAACAAAAATATTGCAGTCAACACTGTAAAA
>NC_053120.1:5385613-5465613 GCF_010015445.1 Perca fluviatilis
TCTCCTCTTCCTCTCCTGTCACTTAGTAACAGAAGAGAAGCAGAGACAGAGCTGTACTTTTCACTTTGAAGCAGCAATTTTCTCCCCGCGCCTTCTCCTCGCCTCCTGTTGTCCTCGCCGGTGGTTTTAAAGGGGAAAGCGTTGCGAAGCGACTCCGGCATAGCAACAGTTTTTGGTTTGGAGTGGACGGAGGTTGCAGCTCGTGTTGGGCTGTGATCAGGACAACATTGATTCATTGCTAGCACAGAAAAAGAGTGACCTGAAGGGTTGGGGGAGGGAGGGAGAGAGAGAGAGAGAGAGAGAGAGAGAGAGAGAGAGAGAGAGAGAGAGAGAGAGAGAGAGAGAGAGAGAGAGAGAGAGAGAGAGAGAGAGAGAGACTCGTTTTAACACCAGTTATCACATTCAGATGTGAAGTCTAGTCATTCTTCATCCACCCATCACTTCTCTTGCTGTTTTCTGACCTTGCCTGTAAGATATCTCAAACATACGAAGTCTTTCCACAGACATGTTTTTGGCTTCTCCACCCATCAGGCTCATTTTCTAATGCAAGAAGTTTTCATATATTTTTTTCTGTATGCCATCATGAAAATACAGATTGTCCGGTTAGATTTTTAGATTGCATTCGGTTGAAGACGAGGACATTGGGTCTGCACCGCAAACAGTTAGGAGTGTGCGTCTTGTCGACGTAATGTGCTTCCTGACATAGCTTGTCCTCTATTTTTTTGTCGCTGACCGGATGCCCACAAGTGTTGAAATCATCGCAGGTCGCTGCAAGACATAAACATCTGCAAAGATTGCACATAAACGACATTAACACAGAGAAGGATGTTGATGCATAGTGGTAGGCTGATGCAAGCGGCTCCCAAAATCTTAACTCCTGTTGTCCTCTAGTCAAATTTGACCTATTTAAAAAAATAATAATAATAATTGGGTTCCTTTCAACCTAATTGTCAAAGAAAATAACGTGGATGGTTCCGTTCTTCACAAGTAAAATAAATCAGATTTGGAGAAAGGAAAATGACAAAAGAACGTTGAAAAAAGTGACAAAAATGTCAGAAAAGGCTTTAAAAATGCAGGAAGAAAAAGAATCCACCAAATAATTTTAAAAATTTGACAAAAAAAAGTGACATATGGAGGCTTTGTGTGTCGGAGTTTCCCCCGTGAGCAGACATGACCTCCTGAAGAACACGACAAACAGCAGGCTGTAAGGATCCTTTAGGTCAGGGGTGTCAAACTCAAGTTCCCTAAGGGCCACACTAGAAAATGAGATTATGTTTAACTAAGATGTTGGCACGCCTAAATCAAATTTCTTTCTCTTACAGTTTGGTCGACAAAAATGTCAAAGAAAATGCCAAAAACGGTTGGAAAAAGCATCAAAAACACGTTGTGAAAAGTGACAAAAAGTAGGTGGGCCAAAATGTATTGTGAACCTAAATGTAGATAGGGGCCGGATCAAAATTAGTAAGGGGCCGGATTTCCTAAAATCCTTGAGTTTGACACGTGTGCTTTAGGTGTTACAGTTCAGCTAGACTGTAGTGTTTTTAGGGGAGTTTCTTCCTACCATGATCATCACGTTCTGTCACATATCAAAAAATAACATCTGGACTAAATAGGAACTAGGAATTCTCTTTCAATAAAAGAAGACATCATTCGTAATTGTTAAATTTTAACCTAAGCGCAGGCAGCTGCAAAAGAACTGATCAGAATTAAAAATCAGTCTAAAATAGTCCAAACTTTGATTTAAATCCGAAAGATTAAGATGGTAAATCTAACCAGATGATTGATGACAGCTGTCAGTACTTGATGTTTCTGATACACATTTCTGTTCATCCCAAAAAAGAAAAGCATTGAGGTTAAAAGTCTCCAGTAGTCGTATTAGCATTAGCATGTTGTCATCGTCCCATTTAGAAGGAAAAAGACCCACGCTTGCCTCTCTCTTTTTGTTTGTGATGAGTTTTTCCTTAACCCACGGAGCTCCTAACACTAACTCACAGCGGAGACACCAGTGACTTTAACGAAGAAACACACACACACACACACACACACACACACACACACACACACACTCACACATACTCTGGTGTGGGCTGTCACATTGATTTCCTGTGGTGGCTGTAACCCTCAGACCGACATTATTGAGTGGACTGTGGGAAATGAGTTCAGCTGTAGATGTTATCCACATACACTCGCCTGCTGTCTGGTGTGTGTGTGTGTGTGTGTGTGTGTGTGTGTGTGTGTGTGTGTGTGTGTGTGTGTGTGTGTGTGTGTGTTTATGTCAGTGTCAGGTAGTTCAGTTTAACGCCCGCCCAGCTGTTTGCTCATCGCTAGTTTTCCAGCATCTCTCCTGTCGGCTCTATCGACATCACATCCCTGTATGTCTGCTTCTGTGTGTGTGTGTGTGTGTGTGTGTGTGTGTTTGTGTGTGTGCACGTGTGTGTTATGAGTTTTACAGTTCCACAGTTATTACATTCGGAGGTTATATGCCGTTGCTCACATCACAGGTAAAACACGAGTAAACACACATATGCAAACACTGCAACATACCTGCCAGTTTTATGTTTTTACTCTGGTTTCTGCCGTTTACTGAAGTGCGTAAATCCCACAAACCTCAAATTGTGGAATATCCTATGCAATTCCACAAAACCTTACTACCTTGTTTTGTAAGATTTGAATGACAAATTACGTGAAGTTAATAATGTAGACAACGAAATAGGAGTGTATCATCGCAAATCTCTAAAAGACAAACAGTGATATCTTATATATACACAGTATGTTAAGAAGATCAATATCAATCTCATGTCTGTGTGTTAAGGAACGAAGTTACAGTCAGAATGTGGTTGAATTAGCTTAGCATGAAGACTTGTTGTAGCTTGTTTGTATACGCACTAAGGCTGGGTATCGCCAATGATTTCCTGAATCGATTCTATAGCGTTTCACAAGGTCCCGATTCAATTATGTTTCCGAGTCGACAACAAGGAATTTTCATTTACAACACCAATTTTTATGGGATTTTAAAGAGATTCTCGTAGAACTTCTGCTGTAAATCGAACAAGCAAGAAGCAAAATAGTTTTTTTAATGCACCGGGTTAATTCGTGATATGTGATTAGAAGAATCTAACAAAGATTGATTTTTTTTTTTTTTTTTGTAAGATAATTTTTTTCGGGCTTTTACCTTTTTATAAGAACAGCTGAAGAGAGACCGTAAAAGCGAGGTTGCCCCAGATGGATTTTGTTTCAGAGAATCGATTATTATTTTAACCCTTGTGTTCAAAACTTAAAATGAAGACTTTTTTCACGTTTTCGACACATTTTTCGATGCTTTTTTCAACATTTTTGACAGGGATTTTTGTTTACGTTTTTGTCGTTTTTTTAAAACCTTGTTAGTGCCTTGTTTGACGCTATTTTCAAAGCTTAATTCTGCTGTTTTCTAGGCTTTTTTCTAGAATGAATGAATATCGTAATGTGACATAAGTGTTGTCTTTTCCTGGTTTTAAAGGCTGCATTACAGTAAAGTGATGTCATTTTCTGAACTTACCAGACTGTTGTTCTATTATTTGCCTTTACCCACTTAGTCATTATATCCACATTACTGATGGTTATTTATGAAAAATCTCATTGTGTAAATATTTTGTGAAAGCACCGATAGTCAACACTACAGTATCGTTGCGGTATCGATATTGAGGTATTTGGTCAAAAATATTGTGATATTAGATTTTCTCCATATCGCCCAGCCCTACTCTTTTCAATGTTAGTTGAAAGAAACCCACATTTCTGATATAGAAAACTTTGAAAAGGGGTCAGACTTGATCCGAGGACAACAGGAGCGTTAACCCAGCCCTATTACTGACTGGTCGAAGCTACGTCTTAATAAAGAGTGTAACCTGCGCAGCGTCTCCGCCTGTATCGCAGCCCAGCAGATACAGTCGGTCTGTGAGGTTCCGTACGGACACGATGGTATCAAACCTGGCAACCTGACTGTGACGACAAGCCGCACGCACTCTCTGCACCGACTTTTCAGCGAGAAATAGTTCAGCACGCAACTCCATCCCTCAGCCTCAATTGACGTTTTACAAATTTTACAAAAACGTTGCAATTCTGTTCACGCACAGATTGAAGAAGTGAAATGCAGCGTGGTAATCAGCGAGCTTTAGAGGTGTTAGGAGGTGTATTTCAAACTTTGCACAGAGCCAGGCTGCTACATGAGTTTGATATTGATCGTCTAATCTCATCTCGGAGAGAAAGCAAATAAGCATATTTCCCATGATGTTGAACTATGGTGGACCGCTCAGAGGGAGTGCTTTGTGCAAGTAAGGGGGAAACGTTAAGGACTTCTTAGATTCACATCCTCGCTCGGATAAAAAGAGTGACCTATTTCATCCGACGTCTTGGTCATAAAAGCTGCTTCAGCTAGAGAAAGAAATGAAACTGAGCAGCAGCACTCCGTACCTGTGCTGCTACCTGACAGGCTGCTGTTTTGATTGCCACGAGAGGCACTCAAAAGCCCACTTCTCACGCACACACAAACACACACTCGCACAGAAATGGTATCTTAAGGCAGTTCTCTATAATGGAAACATGTTTCCCAGCAGGGATCCAAAATGCCTGCAGGGGAATAAAGAGCTAGAGAAGCACAGTTTCTTTTAAAGAGTGAAAATGCTGCAGCAGGTACAGTACATTTGTCTATGAAAGTCAGAAGCAAGTATACAGTGAGATAATGTTTGGTCTATATTGACGACGTTTCACTTCCGAGATTGCTCCGTTGCCGCCGGAAATTCCACCGGATGTCCCTCAATTCGGCCGGATGTCCGTCCCCTTCCTCTGTCTTTGTGTTGGCGTTCTAACCTCCGGTGGGTTTCTGAGGACTACGGTTAACTGCTCCTCAGATCTCTGCAGGGTAAATCCAGACAGCTAGCTAGACTATCTGTCCAATCTGAGTTTTCTGTTGCACGACTAAAACTACTTTTGAACGTACACACGTTCCACCAAAACAAGTTCCTTCCCGAGGCTATTTGGCAGAGGCACCGTGGCTCCGTGCAGCGATTAGCACCGCCCAAGACGCTTGTGATTGGTTTAAAGAAATGCCAATAAACCAGAGCACGTTTTTCATGACATTGTTGGAACCAAATGGAAGATTGTCTAATTTCATATATGATATTATATCTGATATTATATTATTATATTATATATATGATATTATATATATTTCATATATGATATTATATCATAATATTTCATATGATACCAATATTTTCTTTATCTTCTTCCTAGCATTAAAACGGAGTCCACGCCCAAGAAGCCAGCTAAATTGCACGAGCATAAGGCAAATGCTCAAATATTTATTTTAATGCAATTTAATGCAGAATTAACCCCCAAAACGTTTGTTGTGGGTTATACATCCATGGTGAAAAGGCTATATGAAAAGATTGATTCGGGATTGTATAAATAGAATAGGTTATTTTAACCCAGCCCTACTAATAACTTCATAAAAAGGAACTGATATGTAATTGTTAAGTTATATAGGTTTATTTTATATTCTTTCTTTCTCGCTTCCTATTTGGTAGCTACAGTATTATAGGGGAAAGGAAGCTGAGTTTAATTAGTACACTCCCAGTAATTCCAATTCATGAGTAGTGTAAGCTAGAGAGTCTTTTAGTCATCACACAGCAGGTCAGATGCTGATATGCAAAAATTTTAGATGTGTCTGCAGGGGACCATAAAGGGTTTAAATGGATCTCTGTCAGTCTTTTCAGATTTTAGCAGTTTCTTTTCGAGGAAATGTCTTTAAAAAGAAATGTGTAAACACAAGTACCAAAGCTTTATAAGTTCAGGCAAAGTTCAGAATGCTATCACACTTGTCGGAAAATTCAGAAGAGGTAAATACCATTAGAGGTGTGCGCGTGTGAAAGATGAAGAAATTCCCTGAACACACATCACTGGATATCCAACCTGGCAGCTCATCCCTCATATGTACAGGTGTGTGTATGTGTGTGTAGACCACATGCTACGCTCAAAACTGCTGATGCTGCACATCTCAACAGATGGCAGGACACACACACACACACACACACACACACACACACACACACACACACACACACACACACACACACACACACATAGAGAGAGAGACACAGCATGACCTATCTACATCACATGCAGAAGTTATTTGCCAGGTGGGAATATGAATTAGACACCCAGATCAAACACCTAATGTTCCCCACATGCACACATGTACTTGTCCACAAACATGCTAACCCTTACCTTTTTAAACCTTATTCTGATGCCAAACATTACTTAATCGTTAAGTCAGAATGGTTTACACAAATATAGGAATTTAAGTGCACACAAACGGCAAAGATGAAGAGCTCCAAAAACAGAGACGTCTCGCTGATCATTTGACTGTAGCAAATATTTCAGCCCTAATCGCTTCTCGTGTCTTGTGATCATCCAGGCGGGATCGGCCTGTCAGAAACACTAACACTACACAGCTACATAATTACAGCCAGCGGGTGTGATGGGCCAATTAACACCACACACGCACACACACATGCTGTCAGTGCGCAGACACCTGCCGGCACTGCAAGAGCCTGTCAGAAGTGTGCGTGCCCATTTCTTCACAAAATACAGTCCTAAAGGGAACCCATTTCCTTCATTATTTGAACATGGTTTAAGTTCTTTTAGGTTAACAAATAGACAAAGACAGAAACTAAACCAAAATACTAAAGGGATGAGATTTTCCAAATAGTTGTGCTATCCACAGCACGCCACTCTCCGCTCTTCTTGGTTTACCCTTATTTATCTATTAATTAAGAATTGGCTCAAAAGCTAAATTCTGTCTTTTGTTTGTTTTTAAAATTAGACTACCACGCCCACCCCCAACTCACCTGTCACAAATTATACCCATTTCATCTGGTCACCTAAATCTAAATGCTCACGTGCATCAGTGTTTCCTCTAATGTTGATTTGACCGTGGCGGCCCCCCACGGCAACAATTCTGCCCCCCACGGTATCAGAAATAGGGCTGCATTGTTAGAGTGTATGTTGGAGAATAGCGCGGACACACGAGGATAACTAGCCAGTTGAGATCGTGTGTGTACGTCCTTGAGAACTGCAAGTCGTATAACTTCTGTTTTCAGTTCATTTAATCCTGGTCTAGCAAATTTAAATTAACTGGTGATTTTCGTTGTTTGTATTCTTCACCTGCGAGCTAAATTACACGTGGCTGTTGATTCGTTAGCGATTGCTGAACGCCCTCGCCCACGTTTGTATTTGAGGTGCATTATTTACATACTGAAGTAGTTACACTGCATTGAGATAATGTAATTAATAGTGGGTTTATTGTTATTTGCTACAGAATGCTTAGCCTATATGTCAAGATCGAAGTTGGCCTATATAGTAACTCAAAATATACAGTTCAATCACAACTGAAAATATGCCTCATTGTGTGTATGAATAGAGGTGAATAAATATATTTGTTTGTGTTGCAGCGAAGTGTCAGGACCGTTTCATGGGGATGCGGACCTGCCCCCACTGCTAAAAAAATCCTAAAGGAAACACTGTGCATATTTATATTCATAGACATTATCAATAAGTGCAATTCACATTGACAGTTTGGAAATTGTGATATTTATATGTTCTTGCAATACAAATCATTTTGTCCGCTTGTAAAGTCAGTTTCAGATTTAAAAGGTGTTCTTTGGAGACTGTTAAAGTGAAGAAGCCATGCTGATAGATGTTACAATATAAGACTGTGCAGTCAGCAGCGTAGAGCCTTTCATTGGTGTGGTACAATGTCCTCATTATATGTGATGAAAAGAACAGGACCCAGAGTAGATCCCTGGGGAACACCTTCTAGATACAGTGATTACAGTGGACACTGAAGGTGTGATGGTTTACACTTAATCATACTCTGCCAGTGTGTTTTGGGACTGTAGAATTGTGTGTCTTTTAAAAGACTTCTCAGTGAACCTTGAGGCCTCATCACAGCCTCCTCTTCCATCTGTCATCTCCTCCGAGTGTAACGAGCCTCGCCTCCAGTCATTACGGACACGCTTCAGAGAAAGCAACAAATTGGGAAAATCCTGTGAGGCCGACCTGTGCTTGTGTTGGAGCTGTTAGGTGTGAAGACTGTCGCTTCATTTCCTCCTCTTCCCTTCTCCCTGGGGACGCATGTCACAGCTTTAAAGCAGTTTGCTCTTTTGTCTTCAAGCATCATTCCTACAGCAGTACACACACACACACACACACACACACACACACACACACACCCACACACATACACATATATACATGTACAGACAACAAACGCACAGTCATCTCAGCCCAGAGGGGAGCTGAGCCTTTTCACTGCAGGATCCAGCTCACAATGACTGTTCAGCCATTAGCGATGGAGCCTGGGTTGATGTTTTCTAATAAACCACTCCAAAGGAACTGAAGCACACAAAGCTCATATCACTGAAAAGAAAAAAGCAAGTTAGTTGTCACGGCATAACCACAACTCTGGGAAGACTCAATATTATCGTTACATGTCTAGGAGCTCCAAAGCTTGGTTAACTAGGTTTTAATCTACAGAGTACTACATAAATACTCTGTTGGCCAGCCTGAAAGGAAGGATGAAGTGGCTTACCTTTGTCCTGGGCTCTGTGGCGCCATTCATACAGTGTGGCGTCAATCAGCGTTGACACTCTGTTGATAGTTCATTTGTAGACATTTAAGACAACTTGATGGGGGGAAAGAGGAAAAGCTCCAGTCACTCGACTCTCAGCAACACATGTCCCTTCTCCCGCGACTGTCTGTCTGATTCACTTCCGCTTTGTAAGCTCTATGACACGGATAAGCCCCACCTACCTCAGCCTGGCGACCAATAGGAAAACGAGTGTGCTGTAACATAGTCTGAACATAATGCCTGACATTATTTCAGCTCTAATAAACCTTAGTTTTCCCATGACCAAGCTTTAAAAACAAGTTTACGGGTGCATTGATTTGCCTGAATGAAACAGCAGACAACAGATACAAATGATGATTAAATACTTAGGCAAGCATTTTTTTAAGTATAAAATGATGTTGTTGCCATGGAATTGTCTATAAAGGTTTGTGCTGCAGTAGAGAGCTGGCAGCATCTTCTATGAATATTGTGTTATTAAAATGTCAGTGTTTAAAGGGACTTTGGAATTGTCTCCACTTGAAGCTCTGTGACAAATTACAGTAATTGTCCATTCAGGGCTTCCGTACCCGGTTGTTCAGCTCCTTCTATTAGGAACTGATGGAGTGCCTCATCTCCTCTGTATCATTATTATTCCTCTGACTCTCTATCTACATGTAAATGTAGACAAAACTAAAGTCTTGCTCAAGGTGAACTGAATACATAGTCGTGACCGTTGGCTGTGTGTGGCGTGCTGGCAGCTGTGTGTGTTTGTGACTGTCCTCTGTTGTGAAGGACAGACCGTGTGTGAACTCTCGCCTCAGTGAAACCGTAACATCTGTGATTTCAGCAGGAGTGCATGTCTGAAAGACACACACACACACACACACACACATACACACAACATACACACACATACGTACACTGTCTGGTGTGTGTGATCAGGTGTGTCTGACGGACAGAGTGGATACCTCCTATCCCTGAGGGGTGGGTGTTTGGTAATATTAAGAAACGGTACTAATGACTTTAGAGTTTTACATTCAGGAGAGTGAGTGAGGTGAAAGTGTGTTTTCCTAATGTGCGTCTGACAAGTAGAGCTGCAATCATTAATCAATTAGTTGTCAACCAATAAATGAATCCCCAACCAAATCGGTTTGAGTCTGATTTCAGCTTCTTAAATGTGACTATTTTCCTAGTTTCTTCTCTCCTCTGTGACAGTAAACTGAATATCTTTGAGTTGTGGACAAAACAAAGACATTTGAGGACGTCATCTAGGGCTTTTGGGAAACACTGATCTACATTGTTTCACCATTTTCTGAAATCTTATAGACCAAACAACTAATCGATTAATTGAGAAAATAATCGATAGCCTAATCGGCGAATGATCGGTTACATTCAGAGAAGCCAGCTGCCCAAAATCTGTTTGGTTCATTGCAAAGCTCCTTGAAATGCTAGCTGTGACAGATTTATGCAAATGATACAATTGTTTAACGATTTAAAATCTTCACTTGAATGAATTCACTGAACTGCGTTTGGTTTTTGTCCTCAGCTGTCGCACGAGCAACAGGAAGAGCCTTATTGTGACATCCAGCACCTCCCCTACCTTGCCACGACCACACTCACCTCTGCATGGACACACAGGTAACGCACACACACACACTTGCGCAGTATCCTTTTCAGCAGTTTAAAAAGTAATGATATGTGAGTAGTTTTTTAGCAACTGGGGCTGTGATTTTAAAATAACCGTTTAGCCAACTGATTCATCTAACAAAGATGTAGCCTCACAACATTAAACGTATTAATGCCCTCGGGACAACTAATATCCACAATGTTTGAAAGCAATCTGCCCGGCAATTGTCAGGATTAGGGCTGGGTTTTAAAAAAATCTTTCCGATTTAAATAGATTTTCATTGGAATGCTCCAATATCGTTTAATAAAAGTCGTAATCATCCTCTCTGTCTCTGGTATATTATTAAACTAGAAGACCAAATGGCTAGCTTGTCGAGAAGGGGGCTAAATAAGGCTCCAAAAGTTAGGCTGCATTTTGGCGAGGGAGACTGCAGAGTTGCACTTTCTAGTGTTGACTGCTGTAGTGTGTTCATGTTAAATAAAAAGTACATTAAAGTAATTGCTTTGGGGTCAGTTCTTAAAGGTGCTGTAGGTAGAATTGTAAAGATCCAGGAATTAGCTAAAAAATTCATCGACAAGTGAGCAGTGATTGACATGCAGTTAGACCCCCCAGGCCCTGATTGGTGCATCTGAACAGGGAGCTGTAGATTTTTGCAATTGTCCCAGGACCTTGTGAATCAAAATCAAATTTATTCTGCAAATTGGTGGCGATTCCCAGCCCTAGTCTGGATGGCTCGCTCTGGACCAAAGTGTTGGACACATAGACATCACCCTCTTTACACACCATCGATAAATACCTGACAATATATTTAAGAATCATTATTAATTGAAGGTGATGTTGTGTCACCTGTCTCTACTGCAATGTTCTTTTGTTCCCTTATCTGCCTAAAGGCTTGTGAAGTAACAGCAGGAGAGCCGTGTTACATGAAGTCGTGTTGTTTACCATCACACACCAGCAAAGCTCAATTATCAGCTCCGACTGCACACTGAAGGCAGCACAGCGAGATAGTTGATTGCCTGGATTAATGCACGGGCCGACATACTGAAGGCTGCGGTCCCTCAGATTGTCCAGATTTTTGAAGAGACTTGAATTGGTTGATATATTTTATGGGTGTCTGTTTGAGTGACAATGGCCTCCAGCTCTGCCCTTCTCCATTCAGCTGTTGACTTCAATGTCTCCCTGTAAATGTAGAATGTCATAAAACTATCAACATGTGCTCATCTTGAATGGATTGATTGCGGGTATAAACAGATCACATAAACTCAGCTCGGGACAAATTGATACTTACAGGGCTGTTGGAGCAAGTGAAATTTTAATTGGAATTTTTTTACAGTGATTTTACATTTTACAGATTATTAATGGTAAAGAAAATCAACAGATTGATTGAAGAAACTATTGATTTCTGACTCTTGAAACCCGCTAAGACACACACACACACAGACAGATGACAGATGACAGATGAAATGTGCGCTGACAGGATTTTTGTCGAACACTCTTGACAACGCGTGTAAGACGAGCACACAAAACCAAATCCACCACCACCCACACCCTTCAAATGTAAAGAGGGAAAGATGGAATAGAGATAAACAACAGTGATATTGATTGATGGTGACTGAAGGGGAGCGAGCAACAGAGTAGAAATATGGATTGGAGGGACAGAGTGAAATGGATTGGTGACAGGGACTGAATTGGAGGAGAGAAAGACTGCAGGATGGATATGAAAGATGGAAAAATATCGACAATCATATCTGTCTCAGAGAGAGAGAGAGAGAGCGCTTCTCGTGTGTGTGTGTGTGTGTGTGTGTGTGTGTGTGTGTGTGTGTGTGTGTGTGTGTGTGTGTGTGTGTGTGTGTGTGTGTGTGTGTGTGTGTGTGTGTTTTGCTCATCTGACAGTAGCACACTTCTCATTTCCTGCTCAGGAAATATTGGAACTTACCAACCTGTCAGTCACAGCACACACACACACACACACACACTTTGTTGGACTAAGTGGTTTTGTTGATACTTGATTTTTTCCAGAAAGTTCTTCTGACCTCTTAAAAATGAAATACATGTACAAACCTACTTAACGTGAAAGAATGTGTATTAAGCCTTTCAGTCCCACTAAAACAACTCTTAAATCCGGCCACTGTTGAAGTGTGTAGGGGTTTAGGCTTTCATGTGAACCGGTAGGTGTATCTCACTGTCAATCGAACCACCAAAAGGTCCTCTTCTTTACAAGCAAAATGAGCTGCAACAATTTGTTGGAACTCATCGCTGCATCTCGTTGACAACTTCAAGTTTGGCTGTAAAGAAGTGTTGTAAATAGTTGCAATGTTATGTATTGGTTATGATTATTTTGTAATAGTTATTTACATGCATTCATATTCAACGCATTGACCGTCAACCCAGATGAAGTCTTAGTGAGTGGTTTGAGTTCAGCAAAAGGCACATTATGATGAGTAATGGCTTTAAAGTGCTTACACACCGACCAGACGGCCGACCGTCGGCAGAAAAGGTAGTCGGACTGATCAGTCTCCCCAAGTTGAGCTTACGAGTTGCACTTGAATGCACCATCAAGTCCCGTTTGGTGTTATTTCTCTGATAACTCTGACACCGGCAGGGTCCATGGTGTCTTGAAAAGATCAGCTAGTCTCCTCTGAGTCTTTAGCTACATGCTGTTTAGTGGAGCTGATGTGTGAAAGTGCCATTTTTTAGGGAAATTGTTCACATGTGGATACAAGCACCATAATTGGCACAATTACTCAGTGGGTAGTGCTCTTTCAACATCATGTCAGCCGCGGTAGCCATTTTACTTTCCGCCATAGCCAAATGATGTGTTTTGCATGATATCTCCTGAACAAAACATTCAACTGCTAACGGATGATGTCTACCCCTCTGTTTTGATGAACGATTACAATCATACTACGCCCAACATAAATGAAAGCCTCTAGACAGCTGTGGCGGCCATTTGGATTCCGCCATAACCAAATTATGTATTTTACATTACATGTCATTTAGCTGATGATTTTATCCAAAGCGACTTACAATTGCTATATATCAGAGGTGGCACGCCTCTGGAGCGACTAGGGGTTAAGTGTCTTGCTCAGGGACACGTTGGTTGATGTATCAGAGTGGGAATTGAACCCAGGTCTCCCACACCAAAGGAATGGGTCATATCCACTGAGCCATCACCACTCCATCATATCTCTTGTTGTTTTCTCTCTATGTTTTGATGGTCAAGAATTACAATGAGACCCTAGTCAACATCATAAACATGAACGTTTAAAAACGTGAACAGTTTGCCACCACGGAGCTCAAAACCATTTGACCATAACGCTGCATTTGAGGCTCTCCCCAAAATAGAGGCATACTCTGTGAAATACAATAGAACAGACACGGTCTTCGACATCGGCCAAAAATCAAGTTTGAAGGCAGAAGCTAGGTCAAAGAGAGGACATGGAGCCAGACGCAAAGTGACCAGCAATGGCAAAATACCCACAAACTGGCGGAACGTTCTCAGAGAAAATCGCTAACCAAGCAGCAATTATAGTTTAATAAATTGTCAGCTTTTATAGAGAAAATGTTATTTCTATTTCCTTTCTCCGGCAACAGCTGTGAGTGCTCATCAGTTTTTAAAAACTGCTGCGATTATCAGTATTCTGTCATCATTTATTGCTCAGCGGTATGAAATGTATCTATGGCCAAAGCCTCACCATTCCCCCCTTAACATGAGACAGGATGCAGAAAGACAAGTTGCTCTTTTTGGCGTAAATTTAGGTGAAGACGAGTTCGCACAAGTTGAAAAATATTTTAACCTGAGTGAAACATGTACTCCTATCCTAAAGCTGTGAAAACCTGACTTTTAGCCCTGTGACAGGTTCTGTTTCCAACAGCACTCGTCAGATGTATTTCAATCAGGACAGACTTCGTTTTAGATATGCAAGATTTATTGTACGATTGCAGTCTTTGGAGATTAGACTCCGTCATTATGAAATTATATATATTTAGGGGGGTCAGAAAGCCAGAAGCTGATCCCCCGATGGAGTCTGGACACTGATGGTGGTGTGAGGAGCCGAAGACCGAACCGAGGAGCAGACGGCAGTCTTGCCGGAGGAGGAACCAGGAGCCGTGCGTGATGAAGACCTGAGAAAAACTGAGCAGCAGAGAGAGACAGGTTTAAAACAGGGATGTCATGCTGTGAATGGTTTGTGAAATTCAAGGCTGCTTCTGATTGGTTAGATTTAAGTGAACGCCTCTAACAGCTGTTCAGTTTAGAAGAGAGAGAAATGTGATTAAGTTGAGAAGTCTTCCTGCAAGAATTTACGCTGAGCTCCATTAGTGAAATCAAACTGTGGAAAAAACTAATCTACTGTGATGTATTTACGGCCTTTAACTATCAGCTGTACTTGGTGTAAAAGCATGTGTCTTCTGGTTCAGATGAAAGGCTTTAACAGATAGAAGACATTTCTCTGGCGCATAGGTGAGGGTTAAGGTGAGGGTGTGGGTGGGCAGACCTCCCTCCCACCATCTGCACTCCTACCAGATGGACCTCCAGTGGCATGAGGGAACCCGTGACGACCTTGGTCTGGCAGGAGTTGCGGGGGGGCTGCCGGTGGTCCGGGCAGTTGGACTCCG
Organism: Perca fluviatilis; assembly: GCF_010015445.1. Lineage (NCBI taxonomy): Eukaryota > Metazoa > Chordata > Actinopteri > Perciformes > Percidae > Perca > Perca fluviatilis. The sequence goes on from NC_053120.1 coordinate 5,400,502, forward strand.
CCTGTGCCTGTCCCCAGGTGCAGGTTTGTCTTCGGGGTTTGCCCCCCTAGCCACTGTACCCCCCCGAGTTAACCCACGTGGCTCTGGGGTTGCCTTCTTCTGCCTTCCCAGCCGTTGTGGTCTTCACTATTTACCCATAGCTGGGGCTATTTACCCATAGCTGGGGCTATTTACCCATAACTGGGGCTATTTACCCATAACTGGGGCTATTTACCCATAGCTGGGGCTATTTACCCATAGCTGGGGCTTTACCCATAGGGGCTATTTACCCATAACTGGGGCTATTTACCCATAGCTGGGGCTATTTACCCATAACTGGGGCTATTTACCCATAACTGGGGCTATTTACCCATAGCTGGGACTATTTACCCATAGCTGGGGCTATTTACCCATAGCTGGGGCTATTTACCCATAGCTGGGGCTATTTACCCATAACTGGGGCTATTTACCCATAGCTGGGACTATTTACCCATAGCTGGGGCTATTTACCCATAGCTGGGACAGTGGTTGACGGGCATCAGGGTGCTTCCACTCACCGATGGACCTGCATGCCACGTCTCTGGGGCCCACTGCTGCTCCGAGATCCCGTACAACTTAGCCTGGAGCCACGAGGGACCAGTTACCGTGTGTGCCACGGGGAGGCGTGTACGAGATCTTGGCAGTGGAGAGGCTATGTACCGGCTGAGGAGGCTCACGCACTCGGCTCCTCTTCTCACCCCTGAGAACTAAGGGCTACCGGGGGCAGTAGCTGGAAGTAGAGAGGGGCCAGCAGAAGCAGCATGGAGCTACAGGCTCTACTACTCCAACACTACTGACCTGACGCATCACACGCCCTGTATACACACACACACACACACACACACACACACACACACACACACACACACAGACAGACAGACAGACAGACACAGAGACACACACACAGACAGACAGACAGACAGACAGACAGACAGACAGACACAGAGACACACACACAGACAGACACAGAGACACACACACAGACAGACACAGAGACACACACACACACAGACAGACACAGAGACACACACACACACACACAGACAGACAGACAGACAGACAGACACTCTCACACACATACACACAAACAGACAGACAGACACTCTCACACACATACACACACACAGACACTCTCACACACATACACACACACAGACACTCTCACACACATACACACAAACAGACACAAACAGACACTCACACACACACACACACAGACAGACAGACAGACACTCTCACACACATACACACAAACAGACAGACAGACACTCTCACACACATACACACACACATACGCTCTCACACACACAAACAGACACACACCTACACAAACAGACAGACACATACACACACATACACACAGACACAAGCAGACACACACATACACAAACAGACACAAACAGACACACACACACACAGACAGACACAAACAAACACACACACAGACTGACTGACTGACAGACACACACAAACACACACACACACCCACACACAGATTGACAGACACACACACAGACACACACAGACTGACAGACACACACACACACACACACACACACACAGACACACACACACAAAGACACACACACACAAACAGACACACACACACACAAACAGACACACACACACACACACACACACACACAGACAGACAGACACAAACACACACACACACACACACACACACACAGACACACACACACACACACACACACACACACACACACACAGACAGACACACACAGACACACACACACACACACACAGACACACACACACACACACACACAACAGACAGACAGACAGACAGACAGACAGACACTGTACAAGTCAAAATGCATTTACTTATCCTCAGCCAGAGAAAAGCCTTCTATACCACCTCTTCTTCTTCTTAGGCTTTTCCATCATCTGGCTCTCCAGGTCTACCAGCTGGGACCTCAGGGTGCTCTCGGTCCTCTCCCACTCCTGCTCCTTTTCCTGTTGACTCAGCTTCAGTCTCTCTGTGGCCTGCAGGAGGGATGACTTGTCCTCCTTCCACTCCTGGAGCTGACTCTCCAGCTGCTGCTCAGCCTTCCTCAGAGCAGCCAGGAGACAGTCACTCCCAAAGCTCTGCTGGTCACTCTGAGCCACACAGGACGCTCTGGTTCTCTCTCTCTCCTCCAGCAGGGAGCTTTTCTCCTGCTGCCATAGCACACGCTCACTCTCCAGCTGATGTTCACACTTCATCTCCAGAGCACACACGAGGTCCTTGCTGTCTTTGTCCTGCATCTCCAGCTGGGCTCTAAGGGAAGCCTGGGATCTTTCCAGTATTGTCTTTCCCTCGTCCTGCTTTCGGAGAGCTTCCTCCATCTCGCTCAGTTTCTCCTTCAGCTCGTGAGCTCGAGCCGTCTCCATCACCAGATAGCTCTCCAACTCTACCTCCACGTTGGTCTTACTTACCGCGAGCATCTGTCTTTCTTGACGAAGTTCCGTATTCATAGTCTCCACATTAATTTGAAGTGCCTTCTTCTCTCCCTTCATCTTCTCCAATTTGACTTTCAGGTCTTCAGTCATGAAGTAGTGAAGGTCGAGGTCTTTCAGGGCTTTTCGCAGCCTGTTGGATATTATTCCCAGCTGGGACGAGGCTCTCTGCAGAGCCTCATCCAGCTGGGCTCTGTGGGAAGCCTGGGATCTTTCCAGGACCTCCTTTGTCGCCTCCTCTTGTTTTTGGAGAGCTTCCTCCATCTCGCTCAGTTTCTCCTTCAGCTCCTGAGCTCGAGCCCTCTCACTCTCCAGATTGCTCTCCAACATCACGTTGGTGGTCTTACCAACCGCGAGCATCTGTCTTTCCTGATGAATTTCCGTCTTTAGAGTCTCCACATCAGTTTGAAGTGCCTCCTTCTCTCCCTTCGTCTTCTCCAATTTGACTTTCAGGTCTTCAGTCATGAAGTAGTGAAGGTCGAGGTCTTTCAGGGCTTTTCTGAGACTGCTGCTGATTTTCCCCAGCTGGGATTTGAGAAACTCTGATTCCCTGGGTGGGGAGGGGACACGTTCAGCCAGCTGAACTTTCAGGTCGCTCATCTCCCTCTGCATCAGCTCTTTCTCACGCCTCCAACTGCTGCCCTCTCTCTGCTGTTGGAGCTGATCGAGGACATCGGCCAGCAAGTCCTCTCTGACGATCAGCTGGACTCTTCCCTCACATTCACTCTGGGTGAGCCTCGCCTCGCTGTCCTTCAGCTCACACCGCGCTTGTTCTTCAAGTGAACTCAGGTAGAAATTCATCTGCGGTTCGATCTCTCTGCCGTTGAATTCCATGTTGAACGTAGTATTCTGCTGGACCAGTGTCTCTTCTCCTTTAGCAATGTAGATTGTCAGTCAAATGCCTCTCTGATACAAACTGCTGCTTGTCTGGCTGAATTTGAGTCAGAAATGGGTCCCAGTATCCATAGATTCTCAACAACATCACAAGGGTCGTTATGACGACAACAACATGTATTCTTATGTTTCCAATCCAAATGGTTATTGATTCTATTCCATGCCATCTTTGATTCTATTGTTGCTATGGGATACCAGGTTGTCTATGTTTGAACATACAGTATGAATGTAGTGATTTCTAATGATTCCTAAAATATGGCAAAGAATGTATACTTTACGAAATATGGAAAGGAAAAGATGGTTGTCTTTGCACAAGAGCAGTACACACAAGTAGGCGCCATTTTGGGACGCCATTTTCTCTAACTCCAATAACCATGTGCGCTCAGCAACTACCTATTATTTGATTACTAAACGTGCATTTACCACAATAAAACATTTTTTTACTTTTATTCAAACTATCCAATACCTTTTAAAGTGTAAAGTGCAGGTTAACCACCACAACCAATTAATATGTAAATAAAGGGCTCAATATGTATATATTTAAACATTTCTGTCTTAAAATGCGTTAAAATAACATTTATTGGGGTTTCTTCAACGGTAGCATGTTTTTTACAGTAACTGGGTGATGACGTCATAAGAGGGAGTAGCAACCCATAGCAGGTACATAGACAGGCCAACATCGGGACAATTTTATCCATTTTCGCCATCTTATTCATCACTAAATTCACGTCTGACAACGTTTTAGGCGAGAAATTAACTCTTTAGATTTCAAATATAGGCGGTCTAGCAAAAATCGTCACTAAATTGACAATTTATTTCACTCAGATACAGTATTAGGGGACCACTAAGGCCTATATAAAAGAGACTTCAGGTACAGTATTAGGGGACCACTAAGGTCTATATATAAGAGACTTCAGATACAGTATTAGGGGACCACTAAGGTCTATATAAAAGAGACTTCAGATACAGTATTAGGGGACCACTAAGGTCTATATAAAAGAGACTTCAGATACAGTATTAGGGGACCACTAAGGTCTATATAAAAGCATCCAAAGAGCACCATGTCATGGGACCTTTAAAAATGTGGTGGGAGTCCAGCTGTATATTGGCACGAGTTATATATATAAATAAGAACCAAAATGAGTCAAATTAACCATAAATAAGTGTGTACAAGTGAAACCTGACTTTTAGCCCTGTGACAGGTTCTGTTTCCAACAGCACTCGTCAGATGTATTTCAATCAGGACAGACTTCGTTTTAGATATGCAAGATTTATTGTACGATTGCAGTCTTTGGACATTAGACTCCGTCATTATGAAATTATATATATTTAGGGGGTCAGAAAGCCAGAAGCTGATCCCCCGATGGAGTCTGGACACTGATGGTGGTGTGAGGACCCCGAAGACCGAACCGAGGAGCAGACGGCAGTCTTGCCGGAGGAGGAACCAGGAGCCGTGCGTGATGAAGACCTGAGCAGAGAGAGAGACAGGTTTAAAACAGGGATGTCATGCTGTGAATGGTTTGTGAAATTCAAGGCTGCTTCTGATTGGTTAGATATAAGTGAACGCCTCTAACAGCTGTTCAGTTTAGAAGAGAGAGAAATGTGATTAAGTTGAGAAGTCTTCCTGCAAGAATTTACGCTGAGCTCCATTAGTGAAATCAAACTGTGGAAAAAACTAATATACTGTGATGTATTTACGGCCTTTAACTATCAGCTGTACTTGGTGTAAAAGCATGTGTCTTCTGGTTCAGATGAAAGGCTTTAACAGATAGAAGACATTTCTCTGGCGCATAGGTGAGGGTTAAGGTGAGGGTGTGGGTGGGCAGACCTCACTCCCACCATCTGCACTCCTACCAGATGGACCTCCAGTGGCATGAGGGAACCCGTGACGACCTTGGTCTGGCAGGAGTTGCGGGGGGGCTGCCGGTGGTCCGGGCAGTTGGACTCCGCCTGTGCCTGTCCCCAGGTGCAGGTTTGTCTTCGGGGTTTGCCCCCCTAGCCACTGTACCCCCCCGAGTTAACCCACGTGGCTCTGGGGTTGCCTTCTTCTGCCTTCCCAGCCGTTGTGGTCTTCACTATTTACCCATAGCTGGGGCTATTTACCCATAACTGGGGCTATTTACCCATAGCTGGGGCTATTTACCCATAACTGGGGCTATTTACCCATAACTGGGGCTATTTACCCATAGCTGGGGCTATTTACCCATAGCTGGGGCTATTTACCCATAACTGGGGCTATTTACCCATAGCTGGGACTATTTACCCATAACTGGGGCTATTTACCCATAACTGGGGCTATTTACCCATAGCTGGGGCTATTTACCCATAGCTGGGACTATTTACCCATAGCTGGGGCTATTTACCCATAACTGGGGCTATTTACCCATAACTGGGGCTATTTACCCATAACTGGGGCTATTTACCCATAGCTGGGGCTATTTACCCATATGGCTATTTACCCTTATAATTATATTTACCCATAGCTGGGACAGTGGTTGACGGGCATCAGGGTGCTTCCACTCACCGATGGACCTGCATGCCACGTCTCTGGGGCCCACTGCTGCTCCGAGATCCCGTACAACTTAGCCTGGAGCCACGAGGGACCAGTTACCGTGTGTGCCACGGGGAGGCGTGTACGAGATCTTGGCAGTGGAGAGGCTATGTACCGGCTGAGGAGGCTCACGCACTCGGCTCCTCTTCTCACCCCTGAGAACTAAGGGCTACCGGGGGCAGTAGCTGGAAGTAGAGAGGGGCCAGCAGAAGCAGCATGGAGCTACAGGCTCTACTACTCCAACACTACTGACCTGACGCATCACACGCCCTGTATACACACACACACACACACACACACACACACACACAGACACACACACACACACACACACAGACAGACAGACACACACACACACACACACACACACAGACACACACACACACACACAGACAGACAGACAGACACTCACACACATACACACACACAGACACTCTCACACACATACACACAAACAGACACACACATACACACACACAGACACTCTCACACACATACACACAAACAGACACTCTCACACACACAAACAGACACACACATACACAAACAGACAGACACATACACACACATACACACAGACACAAACACACACACATACACAAACAGACAGACACACACATTCACACAGACACAAACAGACACACAGACTGACTGACAGACACACACAAACACACACACCCACACACAGATTGACAGACCCACACACAGACACACACAGACTGACAGACCCACACACAGACACACACACAGAGACAGACCCACACACAGACACACACACACACACAAATGGACACACACACACATACACACAAACAGACACACACACACACAAACAGACACACACACACACAAACAGACACACACACACAAACAGACACACACACACACACACACACAGACAGACAGACAGACACACACACAGACACAGACACACACACACATACACACACACATAGACAGACAGACAGACAGACAGACAGACAGACTGTACAAGTCAAAATGCATTTACTTATCCTCAGCCAGAGAAAAGCCTTCTATACCACCTCTTCTTCTTCTTAGGCTTTTCCATCATCTGGCTCTCCAGGTCTACCAGCTGGGACCTCAGGGTGCTCTCGGTCCTCTCCCACTCCTGCTCCTTTTCCTGTTGACTCAGCTTCAGTCTCTCTGTGGCCTGCAGGAGGGATGACTTGTCCTCCTTCCACTCCTGGAGCTGACTCTCCAGCTGCTGCTCAGCCTTCCTCAGAGCAGCCAGGAGACAGTCACTCCCAAAGCTCTGCTGGTCACTCTGAGCCACACAGGACGCTCTGGTTCTCTCTCTCTCCTCCAGCAGGGAGCTTTTCTCCTGCTGCCATAGCACACGCTCACTCTCCAGCTGATGTTCACACTTCATCTCCAGAGCACACACGAGGTCCTTGCTGTCTTTGTCCTGCATCTCCAGCTGGGCTCTAAGGGAAGCCTGGGATCTTTCCAGTATTGTCTTTCCCTCGTCCTGCTTTCGGAGAGCTTCCTCCATCTCGCTCAGTTTCTCCTTCAGCTCGTGAGCTCGAGCCGTCTCCATCACCAGATAGCTCTCCAACTCTACCTCCACGTTGGTCTTACTTACCGCGAGCATCTGTCTTTCCTGACGAAGTTCCGTATTCATAGTCTCCACATTAATTTGAAGTGCCTCCTTCTCTCCCTTCATCTTCTCCAATTTGACTTTCAGGTCTTCAGTCATGAAGTAGTGAGCGAAGGTCGTCTTTCAGGGCTTTTCGCAGCCTGTTGGATATTATTCCCAGCTGGGACGAGGCTCTCTGCAGAGCCTCATCCAGCTGGGCTCTGTGGGAAGCCTGGGATCTTTCCAGGACCTCCTTTGTCGCCTCCTCTTGTTTTTGGAGAGCTTCCTCCATCTCGCTCAGTTTCTCCTTCAGCTCCTGAGCTCGAGCCCTCTCACTCTCCAGATTGCTCTCCAACATCACGTTGGTGGTCTTACCAACCGCGAGCATCTGTCTTTCCTGATGAATTTCCGTCTTTAGAGTCTCCACATCAGTTTGAAGTGCCTCCTTCTCTCCCTTCGTCTTCTCCAATTTGACTTTCAGGTCTTCAGTCATGAAGTAGTGAAGGTCGAGGTCTTTCAGGGCTTTTCTGAGACTGCTGCTGATTTTCCCCAGCTGGGATTTGAGAAACTCTGATTCCCTGGGTGGGGAGGGGACACGTTCAGCCAGCTGAACTTTCAGGTCGCTCATCTCCCTCTGCATCAGCTCTTTCTCACGCCTCCAACTGCTGCCCTCTCTCTGCTGTTGGAGCTGATCGAGGACATCGGCCAGCAAGTCCTCTCTGACGATCAGCTGGACTCTTCCCTCACATTCACTCTGGGTGAGCCTCGCCTCGCTGTCCTTCAGCTCACACCGCGCTTGTTCTTCAAGTGAACTCAGGTAGAAATTCATCTGCGGTTCGATCTCTCTGCCGTTGAATTCCATGTTGAACGTAGTATTCTGCTGGACCAGTGTCTCTTCTCCTTTAGCAATGTAGATTGTCAGTCAAATGCCTCTCTGATACAAACTGCTGCTTGTCTGGCTGAATTTGAGTCAGAAATGGGTCCCAGTATCCATAGATTCTCAACAACATCCAAGGGCCGCAAGTATGACGACAACAACATGTATTCTTATGTTTCCAATCCAAATGGTTATTGATTCTATTCCATGCCATCTTTGATTCTATTGTTGCTATGGGATACCAAGTTGTCTATGTTTGAACATACAGTATGAATGTAGTGATTTCTAATGATTCCTAAAATATGGCAAAGAAAGTATACTTTACGAAATATGGAAAGGAAAAGACGGTTGTCTTTGCACAAGAGCAGTACACACAAGTAGGCGCCATTTTGGGACGCCATTTTCTCTAACTCCAATAACCATGTGCGCTCAGCAATTACCTATTATTTGATTACTAGACGTGCATTTACCACAATAAAACATTTCTTTACTTTTATTCAAACTATCCAATACGTTTTAAAGTGTAAAGTGCAGGTTAACCACCACAACCAATTAATATGTAAATAAAGGGCTCAATATGTATATATTTAAACATTTCTGTCTTAAAATGCGTTAAAATAACATTTATTGGGGTTTCTTCAACGGTAGCATGTTTTTTACAGTAACTGGGTGATGACGTCATAAGAGGGAGTAGCAACCCATAGCAGGTACATAGACAGGCCAACATCGGGACAATTTTATCCATTTTCGCCATCTTATTCATCACTAAATTCACTTCTGACAACGTTTTAGGCGAGAAATTAACTCTTTAGATTTCAAATATAGGCAGTCTAGCAAAAATCGTCACTAAATTGACAATTTATTTCACTCAGATACAGTATTAGGGGACCACTAAGGTCTATATAAAAGAGACTTCAGATACAGTATAGGGGACCACTAAGGCCTATATAAAAGAGACTTCAGGTACAGTATTAGGGGACCACTAAGGTCTATATAAAGAGACTTCAGGTACAGTATTAGGGGACCACTAAGGTCTATATAAAAGAGACTTCAGATACAGTATTAGGGGACCACTAAGGTCTATATAAAAGAGACTTCAGATACAGTATTAGGGGACCACTAAGGTCTATATAAAAGCATCCAAAGAGCACCATGTCATGGGACCTTTAAAAATGTGGTGGGAGTCCAGCTGTATATTGGCACAAGTGAACCAAAATGAGTCAAATTAACCATAAATAAGTGTGTACAAGTGAAACCTGACTTTTAGCCCTGTGACAGGTTCTGTTTCCAACAGCACTCGTCAGATGTATTTCAATCAGGACAGACTTCGTTTTAGATATGCAAGATTTATTGTACGATTGCAGTCTTTGGAGATTAGACTCCGTCATTATGAAATTATATATATTTAGGGGGTCAGAAAGCCAGAAGCTGATCCCCCGATGGAGTCTGGACACTGATGGTGGTGTGAGGACCCGAAGACCGAACCGAGGAGCAGACGGCAGTCTTGCCGGAGGAGGAACCAGGAGCCGTGCGTGATGAAGACCTGAGCAGAGAGAGAGACAGGTTTAAAACAGGGATGTCATGCTGTGAATGGCTTGTGAAATTCAAGGCTGCTTCTGATTGGTTAGATATAAGTGAACGCCTCTAACAGCTGTTCAGTTTAGAAGAGAGAGAAATGTGATTAAGTTGAGAAGTCTTCCTGCAAGAATTTACGCTGAGCTCCATTAGTGAAATCAAACTGTGGAAAAAACTAATATACTGTGATGTATTTACGGCCTTTAACTATCAGCTGTACTTGGTGTAAAAGCATGTGTCTTCTGGTTCAGATGAAAGGCTTTAACAGATAGAAGACATTTCTCTGGCGCATAGGTGAGGGTTAAGGTGAGGGTGTGGGTGGGCAGACCTCACTCCCACCATCTGCACTCCTACCAGATGGACCTCCAGTGGCATGAGGGAACCCGTGACGACCTTGGTCTGGCAGGAGTTGCGGGGGGGCTGCCGGTGGTCCGGGCAGTTGGACTCCGCCTGTGCCTGTCCCCAGGTGCAGGTTTGTCTTCGGGGTTTGCCCCCCTAGCCACTGTACCCCCCCGAGTTAACCCACGTGGCTCTGGGGTTGCCTTCTTCTGCCTTCCCAGCCGTTGTGGTCTTCACTATTTACCCATAGCTGGGGCTATTTACCCATAACTGGGGCTATTTACCCATAGCTGGGGCTATTTACCCATAACTGGGGCTATTTACCCATAGCTGGGGCTATTTACCCATAGCTGGGGCTATTTACCCATAACTGGGGCTATTTACCCATAGCTGGGGCTATTTACCCATAACTGGGGCTATTTACCCATAACTGGGGCTATTTACCCATAGCTGGGGCTATTTACCCATAACTGGGGCTATTTACCCATAACTGGGGCTATTTACCCATAACTGGGGCTATTTACCCATAACTGGGGCTATTTACCCATAACTGGGGCTATTTACCCATAACTGGGGCTATTTACCCATAGCTGGGCTATTTACCCATAGCTGGGCTATTTACCCATAGCTGGGGCTATTTACCCATAGCTGGGGCTATTTACCCATAGCTGGGGCTATTTACCCATAGCTGGGACAGTGGTTGACGGGCATCAGGGTGCTTCCACTCACCGATGGACCTGCATGCCACGTCTCTGGGGCCCACTGCTGCTCCGAGATCCCGTACAACTTAGCCTGGAGCCACGAGGGACCAGTTACCGTGTGTGCCACGGGGAGGCGTGTACGAGATCTTGGCAGTGGAGAGGCTATGTACCGGCTGAGGAGGCTCACGCACTCGGCTCCTCTTCTCACCCCTGAGAACTAAGGGCTACCGGGGGCAGTAGCTGGAAGTAGAGAGGGGCCAGCAGAAGCAGCATGGAGCTACAGGCTCTACTACTCCAACACTACTGACCTGACGCATCACACGCCCTGTATACACACACACACACACACACACACACACACACACACACACACACACAGACACACACACACACACACACACACACACACACACACACACACACACACACACACACACACAGACACACACAGACAGACAGACAGCACAAAACGAACCAAAAACAAAACACACACACACACACACACACAGACAGACAGACAGACACACACACACAAAAAACAGACACTCACACACATACACACAAACAGACACACCACACACATACACACACACACAGACACCACACACATACACACACAGACACTTCACACACACACAAACAGACACAAAACACATACACAAACAGACAGACACATACACACACATAAACACAGACACAAACACAACACACATACACAAACAGACAGACACATACACACATACACACAGACAAAAACAGACACACACACACACAACAGACACAACACACACACACACACACACACAGACGGACTGACAGACACACACACACAAACACACACACCCACACACAGATTGACAGACACACACACAGACACACACAGACTGACAGACCCACACACAGACACACACACAGAGACAGACCCACACACAGACACACACACAGAGACAGACCCACACACAGACACACACACACAAACACACACACAAACAGACACACACACACACACACACACACACACACAGACAGACACACAGACACACACACAGACACAGACACACACACACATACACACACACATAGACAGACAGACAGACAGACAGACAGACAGACAGACAGACACTGTACAAGTCAAAATGCATTTACTTATCCTCAGCCAGAGAAAAGCCTTCTATACCACCTCTTCTTCTTCTTAGGCTTTTCCATCATCTGGCTCTCCAGGTCTACCAGCTGGGACCTCAGGGTGCTCTCGGTCCTCTCCCAGTCCTGCTCCTTTTCCTGTTGACTCAGCTTCAGTCTCTCTGTGGCCTGCAGGAGGGATGACTTGTCCTCCTTCCACTCCTGGAGCTGACTCTCCAGCTGCTGCTCAGCCTTCCTCAGAGCAGCCAGGAGACAGTCACTCCCAAAGCTCTGCTGGTCACTCTGAGCCACAGGGCCGGCTCTGGTTCTCTCTCTCTCCTCCAGCAGGGAGCTTTTCTCCTGCTGCCATAGCACACGCTCACTCTCCAGCTGATGTTCACACTTCATCTCCAGAGCACACACGAGGTCCTTGCTGTCTTTGTCCTGCATCTCCAGCTGGGCTCTAAGGGAAGCCTGGGATCTTTCCAGTATTGTCTTTCCCTCGTCCTGCTTTCGGAGAGCTTCCTCCATCTCGCTCAGTTTCTCCTTCAGCTCGTGAGCTCGAGCCGTCTCCATCACCAGATAGCTCTCCAACTCTACCTCCACGTTGGTCTTACTTTACCGGCGGCATCTGTCTTTCTTGGACGAAGTTCCGTATTCATAGTCTCCACATTAATTTGAAGTGCCTCCTTCTCTCCCTTCATCTTCTCCAATTTGACTTTCAGGTCTTCAGTCATGAAGTAGTGAAGGTCGAGGTCTTTCAGGGCTTTTCGCAGCCTGTTGGATATTATTCCCAGCTGGGACGAGGCTCTCTGCAGAGCCTCATCCAGCTGGGCTCTGTGGGAAGCCTGGGATCTTTCCAGGACCTCCTTTGTCGTCTCCTCTTGTTTTTGGAGAGCTTCCTCCATCTTGCTCAGTTTGTCCTTCAGCTCCTGAGCTCGAGCCCTCTCACTCTCCAGATTGCTCTCCAACATCACGTTGGTGGTCTTACCAACCGCGAGCATCTGTCTTTCCTGATGAATTTCCGTCTTTAGAGTCTCCACATCAGTTTGAAGTGCCTCCTTCTCTCCCTTCTTCTCCAATTTGACTTTCAGGTCTTCAGTCATGTAGTGAAGTGAAGGTCGAGGTCTTTCAGGGCTTTTCTGAGACTGCTGCTGATTTTCCCCAGCTGGGATTTGAGAAACTCTGATTCCCTGGGTGGGGAGGGGACACGTTCAGCCAGCTGAACTTTCAGGTCGCTCATCTCCCTCTGCATCAGCTCTTTCTCACGCCTCCAACTGCTGCCCTCTCTCTGCTGTTGGAGCTGATCGAGGACATCGGCCAGCAAGTCCTCTCTGACGATCAGCTGGACTCTTCCCTCACATTCACTCTGGGTGAGCCTCGCCCGCTGTCCTTCAGCTCACACCGCTTTGTTCTTCAAGTGAACTCAGGTAGAAATTCATCTGCGGTTCGATCTCTCTGCCGTTGAATTCCATGTTGAACGTAGTATTCTGCTGGACCAGTGTCTCTTCTCCTTTAGCAATGTAGATTGTCAGTCAAATGCCTCTCTGATACAAACTGCTGCTTGTCTGGCTGAATTTGAGTCAGAAATGGGTCCCAGTATCCATAGATTCTCAACAACATCACAAGGGTCGTTATGACGACAACAACATGTATTCTTATGTTTCCAATCCAAATGGTTATTGATTCTATTCCATGCCATCTTTGATTCTATTGTTGCTATGGGATACCAGGTTGTCTATGTTTGAACGTACAGTATGAATGTAGTGATTTCTAATGATTCCTAAAATATGGCAAAGAAAGTATACTTTACGAAATATGGAAAGGAAAAGACGGTTGTCTTTGCACAAGAGCAGTACACACAAGTAGGCGCCATTTTGGGACGCCATTTTCTCTAACTCCAATAACCATGTGCGCTCAGCAACTACCTATTATTTGATTACTAGACGTGCATTTACCACAATAAAAACTATCCAATACTTTTTAAGTTGGATTTGAAAATGTTTATCTTGTACATGTTAAAAGTTGTAGTAAAGGAAGCTATTCCTATCCCTCACTGCTGAATTTCCCCATATTGGGTATAAAGGGCTACTGTATCCCTGTCGTAAGCTACAACTGAATGAGATTAGCTGACTGTGGTATCATGTATCCCTAATCACAGGTCGATTTATAACAAAAAGTGGCAATCCTAGTATTTTCTTTACCACGATCTGTTATTGTTGATAGCTAAAGGTAGCTAAATTAGCATAGTCATAATTTCCCGATAAATCCAGTCTTGTGCCAATGCTCTGACAAGCAGAAGCCCCGCTGTCTCTGTCCTGATAACTGTTTAGAAAATAGTTTTATATTTTAGTGAACTCACAAACAGCAATAATCAGTCCCTTGTTCATTGATTTGCACGGCGTGTTGCTCCCGTAGGGAAAGGTTCAACCCAATTCAACTCTTGCAGCGGGTATGTGTATGCTAGGGGTGGTACGGTTCATGAAAAAACACCCGAACCGCTCGGTTCGGAGCATGTGTGTACCGCACAGTTCGTCAGTACACTGTTAATGTGCACTAACCTCTTACTGCCGTAGTGCCCACTTTCGACACCTATGTTAAAACACTTACTGGAAATGACGAGCGGGATGGGCGTGACAAACGCAACCCATGGCAGCTGATTGGACGATTGCGTCACATGGGTCTGGCTGGTCCCAAATTTCAAAACAGACTGTCATGGCGACTCGTTCAGAATACGATCTCATATTGTATTAAAAAGTTCCCCAAGTTTATGTAAAATTTATCGGGAAAACGAGAAATAGGCCATGCAGTTGCTGAATCTGTCTTCATTTCAGATCGACAAAGGTCAGTTTTAACGATTTTCATCAGCTTTTGAGAGACACCGAGCCGACCGCTCCTCAAGTGGAGTGGGGCGCCGCTGCAGGTCATGTCACGTCACCTGCAGAAATGTCCAGTGGGAGAGAGGCTGCCCAGAGCTGGAGGATGCGCCAGCGTCGTTTATAGTCTGGTGTGTGGGAACATTTTGGATTTCACGTTACCTATGATGAAATAAAACAATATATAGAACTGCCACTGTGTGCACGTTTTGTGCAACATGCATTCAATATGCTAATTTTAGCTATATGCTGAAGTATATTCTGGAGTGTTAAAGAAAAAATAAGAACCGTACTGAACCGAAAAACCGTGACCCTAAAACCGTGATACGAACCGAACCGTGGGTTTTGTGAACCGTACCACCCCTAGTGTATGCGTGTGACGAATGCGAGTTTCACAGGATTGCGCCCGCTTGTCACATTGCCTGTCAAACTGCCTGCACCCCCCAACTGCCCGCTCACCGAACGCTGTGCAACCAGTAACCAGTAACATAGCTCAAGCACGATGTTCGTGGTTCGACTGGTCATGACCGTTTTCCCAAGACGGCGTCTGCCTGTATACGTGAATGGTACTGTCTTTCTAAACTATCTTTTTAATAGACTGTACACTTACAAAGTTCTCAATGCTTGGGTTTACATGTAAGGACCCTCATTATGCTACCGTTGAAGTGTGGTGCTATTTTGAGCATTGTTAGTGGTATAGAAATAGGGATTTACCCTCTGCCCCGAAAGCTAGCGTTAGAAGCTAATCACCGGTTTGGGCTAAAACTGGTCACGTTAGATTATTATGAAAACATATCCCAGAGAACGGTTGACTCGGTACACATGTGTTATTAACCCCTATGTTCATTTCGCGAAGGATTTGTCCTTTAGCTGTCCATCACAGTTTTTCCTCCAGATGGAACAGTTCTGTTCAGTCTGGCTGTGGCCCCAGAGAAACAGGTGACCGCAGAGGGGATGCCATCGAACGAAATGCATGAAAAACACAACCCCCATCTGTTCAGAGAGTGACTGCTGGAAGACTCTAGGAACACCACATGGTGGCTTGAAGAATACAAACAAGATGACATCTGGAATCACTACATACATAGCAAACACTGTGACCGAAAAAAGAACACACAGCAGCAGCCAAATATTTGGCCTTTTTTTACGAGTCGCACTGGTCTCAGGGGGTCGAGCTTTAACTGTTGCTTCATGCTCTGTAAGCACCTTTTTAAAGTGGCCTCTGAGATTCAATTTCTATGCAACGCTCTAACTGTCAGAGGAAGATCTCGGATTTAGAGTCACTTTTTGAAATGATCTTCAGGCAGACAAATAAGACCTCTTAGGCGCTAGGAAGATCCCTAAAAGTGCTTTAGGCTACGTTCACACCGCAAGTCTTAATGCTTAATTCAGATTTGTTTTGCTCCGATCCGATTTTTTGTTTGGCTGTTCACATGACCTTTTAAAATGTGGCCTATATCAGATTCCAGTGTGAACTGTTTGCGGTTTCGAACTGACCCGCATGCGCAAAAGACCAATAGCAGTGACATCAGACGCAGCACGCTGAATGCACTAAAGTTAGGGAGGTCATGGAGGAAGTCAGCATTCTCGCTTTTATTTCAAAATGTTTGTGTAATGGCAGCCGTAACATTAATGAGCAGGTGCTGAGGAGGAGAAGAATGAAGAGAAAGAGAGCCATTGCGTTTGCTATTTTTTTAAAAACGGAGCGGTTACGGTATGATCCTTCTAGTTTTGATTGAATTGAAGTATCTCCACCAGACACTAATTAGGTCTAACGCCTCACTCTCCCTCCATTGACTTGCTCCATCACTGTTCTCCATGTTGTAGGCCTAATCAAGTTTTTAATGTTGCTGTCTGTGTCTAGGGCTAACTCCCGCCGGCGCATAATTGTGACAAATGTCGGTGTAGATTGACGTAAAAGTCACATCAAATCCGCCTCGGTTGTTCACACTGCTGCCGCATTGAAAAAAAATCGGACCTGGGTCTGATTCAGGACCACATATGGAAGTGGTCTGAATCTGATTTGAAAAAAAATCTGATCTGGGCAAGATTTGAGTGTTCACACTACTTCTGTCACTTGACCCCCCAATTCGGGCCACTTTTGCCTGCAGTCTGAATGTAGCCTTAGTTTCAGATACCCAGTACTGGAGGTAAAACAAAGCACACAAGTTTTTCATATTCTCTTAGGTCTCCCACATTTGAAATGGATTCTTGCATAAAAATACTTTACTGCAAAATTGGTTAAAATGACAGAAAACAAAGCCAGGCCGAAGACGCATTGAGATTCGATCACTCAGACCGCATTTGAAGTTGGACGTCTCGGTGTTGGATTCTTTTCCAGTGAAACACAGACACACGTTAGACCGTTTAGCTGTCAGCATTTTAACTGTGTTGAAGCCAGCTGCTAGCTAACGGTAGGCTAACGTTACCAGCTGCCAAGTGTAATGTTAACTAGCGCCATGTGCAGCGATGCTTCTGTTGCCTCTAACGTCCGTTTCAGAGCACCAGAGAGCAGCACGGGCTTTTAAGTGGCACCGAAATCTGCGTTGTCATACGCTCGGGTAGATACCGGTCGATTAGGAACCCGGAGACCTATTGGCTGAGTTTCGGTACCCAACCCTAGTCGTTAGTTGCAGCCTCTGAGTCAGGTGGTGTGTGTGGTTGCCAGTTTGGGTTCAATGTGGAGCAGCATCCGTAATACTCTGTCCTTCTTTTGCTCCATCCATCCTTCCCATATCTTCCTCTCTTTTCTTTACTCCTTTCTGCCACCAGACTGCTGTGGCTGCTGTGTTTCCATGGAAACACTGCCACCAGTCTCGCCGTCTGCCTTGCGGTCCTGCCTTCTTGTGTCCCAGACCCTGCAGAGGGAATCAACACTGCTAATTTAGTATCACTAATTAATGTTGCTTCAGTACACAGTTACTGCACAGTGAAGCACTGATAGATAGATAGATAGATAGATATAGATAGATAGATAGATAGATAGATAGATAGATAGATAGATAGATAGATCCTTAATTCATCCTTTACAGGAAATTACAGTGCCACAGCAGCTTCAAGACAAACATAACACCACACATTTCCTCAAATATCTTTCATACCTATTAAGTTAAAATACAATAAATAAATACAACTACTATAAGTGCAGAGTTATTTCTGTGCATCATAAAACCTTATAGCGGCTGGTAAGGACTTCCTGTATCTCTCAGACTTGCACATTGCTGACCTCAGTTCTGACTGAAGGTGCTGTTAATCACCTTCAGGTTGTGTGCAGGGTTGGTAGTTTGTTGTTTGCCAGCAGGTGGCAGAGGTCAGAACTCTGCCACCTGCTGGACCGTCTGTAGTTCAGCCCCGACAAGAGCCCGACTGATGAAGGATTTTTAAGGCCGATATCGATACAAATATTTGATGATATAAAAAGCCGATATTCTGATACATCGGCCGATAATTTTTTTTTTTTTAAATCCAGAAATACGTAACAAAACAGATTTCCCTAACATTAGTCATTTGTAGTTATTTATGACTCCTCACTAAAATAATATGATAATGCAGTTTAAAAATAAACTATTAGGTTTAAAATAAAAGTTATTGTCACAACAGAACATTGGAGAGCGCCCTCTGGTGGACAAATTATGCAACGCCAACACTCAGAACATGGTTGAAGGGTGTTTTGTACGTTTTTTTTATTTTATTTTTTTAAATATTAATTTATCGGCAATTATAAATGCAGATACCGATAGTTTGGAAATGCCTAATATCGGTCGGGCTCTAGCCTCAACCACCGAGCCGGCCTTCTTGATCAGCTTGTCCAATCTGTTCCTGTCTGCCATGCGGACGCCTTCTCCCCAGCAGGCCACAGCAAAAAAACAGAGCACTGGCCACCACTGTATGATAGACACTGCGCAGCAAGGGTTGGCAGATGTTAAATTACCTTAACCTCCTTCGAAAATAAATTCGCCTTTGTCCCTTACGGTACACCGCCTCCAAATGGCTCCTCCAGTCCAGCTTACTGTCAAGCTGCACGCCAGGGTACCTGTGGTTGGCGACCACCTCCACCTCAGTGCCCCTGATGGTGATTAGTGTTGGTTGGGTCCTCCCCCTCCTGAATAGGGTTGGGTACCATAACCCGGTTCCTACGCAACCGGTAGGAAATGGACCTGATTAGAACGCAAATTTCGATTCCTCATTTCGGTTCCACTTAATGTGTCGACTGAAATATTTTCCCTCTGTCGCTCCGAAACGGACGTAAAAATATCCCACTTTCTCTGTAGTCTACCGTTAGCTAGCTACTGTAAATTTAGGCTAGTTTTTAAAATGCCACATTTCCCCCTCTGGGCTCACCAAAACGGACGTAAAAGCACATTAACCGTTCACTGCACGGGATCGCTAGAAAACATATCACACTTAACAAGAATAAAGTTTAGGAATCTGAATCGTTTTAAAAGTACCGGTTCGGAATCGTAACAATCCAAAGGATACCCGACCCTACTCCTGAAGTCCACAGCCACCTCCTTGGTGTTTGTGGTGTTGAGATGGAGGTGATCGTGTGCACTCCGTTCCACAAAGTCGTTAAGTGTTCCTGTGTACTCCTCCTCATCGCCCCCTTTGATCGGTGTTGTATTGGATGTCTGCTGTGGTAGATGGTAGACAGGAATGGAGCCAGCACAGTTCCTCGTGGCGCCCCCGTGCTGCTCAGGATGGTGCTTCTAAAACTGTTCTGTGTGCACACATGCTGTGGTCTGAGGAAGAGATAATCCAAACACCACAGGGCCCGTGATGGATCCCGATGTCAGTGTTCTTCTTTCAGGATTCAGTGTTTGAATCAAAGCTCAAATATGGTGTCAGCCTTTTGCTTAGTTTAAACTAACCTCCACAGAATTCTACACGTTCACAGAAACCTTTATCTAGCCTAATCCACAACTGTGATATCTCAGTGTAGGCTGGCACTTGACAAAATTAATATGCGCCACTGGAGGCCATTAAACCTTTCCCTTCATTCCCACAGGCGGTCTTTATTCATAGATGATTTCTTTTTATTTTCCTTCTCGTCTTCTCGATCTCTCACTCTGGCCCTTATCATAAATTTCATCATGGTTTCAATCACCCGGCCATTTGCCGCTAATCAAATGGAGATTCCTCACAGTCTGATATCCTGAGGGGCTGATGAGGACCAATCATCTCCAAAAAAAAAAAAATTACTCCATTTTATTAAATGTTGAAAGTCTGCATAAATCCTGCATTCCTGCTCTCGCTCCCACTCCTTTTCGTGTCATCTCCGTCACGTCTACTTTCTTTTTCTGCCCTTCTGGCGCTCTTCTCAACCTTCTCAACTTCTCTCTTTCCTTTCTCTCCAATTGCTCTGAACTTTTCCTTTGGTAAAGGCCAGCAGATGATTGGCAGCTGTGTGTGCGCTCTGACTTCTGATGAATTCTGTCAAACAATCCGCCCGCTCGTCTTTGTAATTGTAATGAAGGACAGAAAAAAAAGACGGCAGGGATTCAAGCTTTTTCTCTTATGCTTGTCACACACTTGTTTTTACGCCTCCTCCCCAATTATAGCTGTATGTTGTTATCCCAACCACACTCTCCCTGGAGAGGCAGCGAGACAGAGGCGCCACAAAGCAGATAATACATTTGCATGTATCTCATACGCCGCTATATTTCTCGGTCTTTGCTAAAGTAGGTCACCGTCGCTGCAGTTTGCAGCACAAAAACCTGGTAAAAATGTGACGGCAAAGCATCTCGTGTACCTGTAGCGACGAGACCGCCTGCCAGGTACTCTCGGCTCTCATTCACAGTCACTTCATTATTCACTTTTTCAAAATACAATCCGCACAGCGATTTATTTATTTATTTTTTTTTCCTGACAAGAAGTGGAAAGCATTATTCAAATAGACGTTAAGAGCGAATGTCAACATGCTTTGAGCGACATTGCCGTCAATACTGCCGACGTCGTCTTTGCGGTTATCACATCAGTATATATTTATGTTTAACATGAGGTATACTACTGCTAGAGTGTAGTACAATTTTCAACTCTCTCCCCATATGTCGAACAAGGGTGATCCAAATCACGTGACTTTTTTTCAAGTTGAAACATACATGTGTACAGACAAGGCTAGCAGCAGCAGCGAGACAGACCCTTAGGGTTAGGAAAAGGTTGTGGATGGGGTTAAAAGACAAATGGTTATTAGAAATATGCAATAGAAACGGAACATGAACCCCGGTCTCCTGGGGAGAAGTCCTGTGTCCACAAAAGAGCGCCTCGTGCGCTGCTATGTGACTCCGAGGGCCACTGGCCAAGCGTTAGTATGTTGACGAGTAGGGAGGGAGAGCGGCTTTTGCAAATATAACCTGAGGCCCGACCGTCACGTATACCCAAACACACCGTTTACACTTCACTGCTGTGTGTGATTGTTCTTTGCAGAGGGAGATGGATTCTTCTGTGAATGAGCCTAACATTGACTAATGGCCCACACACACACACACACACACACACACACACACACACACACACACACACACACACACACGTGTGTTTCACTATCTTTGTGGGGACCGTCTTTGACATAATGCATTCCCTAGCCCCTAACCCCAACCATCACAACTAAATGCCTAACCTTAACCCTTACCCTCAGTATAACCTAATTCTAACCCTAATCCTAAAACCAAGTCTTAACCCACAAACAGCCCTTTAACAGCCCCACAAGTGTACTGTATTCCCCGGTTTTTGGACCCCATGAATATAGTAAAACAAGCCCAGACACACACACACACACACACATTGTTTCACTATCTTTGTAGGGACATGTCATTGACATAATGCATTCCCTAGCCCCTTACCCTCACCATAACCTAATTCTAACCCTAATCCTAAAACCAAGTCTTAACCCTCAAACAGCCCTTTAAACTTGTGGGGTCCAGCATTTTGGCCCCACAAAGCTGTCGGGATCCAACAAGTATACTGTATTCCTGGTTTTTGGACCCCACTAATATAGTTAAACAAGAACACACACACACACACGCACGCACGCACGCATATGTATGCCCACACACTGTTGGAGCGATGCGGTGTGACCGTGCAGCGACTGAGCCTCATCGCCACACTGAGAATGAGTTTTTTTTTTTTTTTAATGTAACTTCAGCTTCATCCACACAGTGATCATGTATGAGACATTTGCGAGCAGTGTGATGGACACTAAGCAGCTTCTGTTTGACTAATAGGACAGTTGTTCACTCGAGTATGCGCATACGTGTTCTGCAGCTACAGACAGACGTTCCCATCAGACAGAAAGCAAACGCTCCCATTAATATTTGAGCTTCTGTTCTGTCCAGACGTGCCGCTGAGGAAAAATGCATAATTGATGCAGAAATGTCCGACTACTACTTAATGTCTTGTCCTCCGCCCCCCTCGCCGTCTCTCTCTGCTGAATTATTAGTTAAACGCCGACAATCAGAGCGCCGCGTTTCCCCTGCACATGGACTGGCCTTGGATAGTCGTATCCATCACGCTGCATATTTATTTACGGCCACGCCAGTTGTTAAATAATCTCAGGTTGATTTAGAAGAGGATTATCTATCTCCTGGGTGTCAGTTTCACAGCAAATCGTTCAGTTTGTGCCGCAGATGTTTTACATTTCCTCCCCTGGAGTACAAAGACACATGCTTGTCTAGCTCTTTCATTTCCACTTAATTATTCAGTGTGACATTGAGTTGTTGTTAGCTCCTTTGCGAGGGAGTTTGGGTCTTTTTTGCTCCAACCAATCAGCAGCAACACATGCATCTGTCCTTCCAACGACAGTTTTAAGTCGACATGGAGGTTGTGTTAGCGTTTGGAAGGAGCACTACTTAAAAGAAAAACTTCCTAATGTTTTTAGGAAAACATCTCACCCACAGGTGTGATTCGAGCTGGGCAATATATCGATATTATATCGATATCGTGATATGAGACTCGATATCGTCTTAGATTTTGGATATCGTAATATCGTGATATGACATAAGTGTCTTTTCCTGGTTTTAAAGGCTGCATTACAGTAAAGTGATGTCATTTTCTGAACTTCCCAGACTGTTGTAACTGTTCTATTATTTGCCTTTACCCACTTAGTCATTATATCCACATTACTGATGATCATTGTATAAATATTTTGTGAGAGCACCAATAGTCAACACTACAATATCGTTGCGGTATCGATATCGAGGTATTTGGTCAAAAATATCGTGATATTTGATTTTCTCCATATCGCCCAGCCCTAGGTGTGATCGATATTGGTGTTATGCTTCCGACACAAGAACTCATTGCAGGTGATGCTTGTTTTTATTTCAAAAACCTCAAATACGTTGGGTCGGGGCCATTGTTGTCATGATATCCTATGGTTTGATCCCAGCGGAAGTTGACTTCCAACATCTTTCACAGGCCAAATTCGTTCACGAACGTTGTTTTTCGGCTCTTAGGATTACTAACGCTACCGGTAGCTCTGTGTGAGAGGCGCAAATTGGGGCGATGGCGAGCCATTAGTTGAGCAGTCTATATCCTCGACGTTCCACTTCCCGGCATTGCTCCGTTGCCGCTGGAATTCTGCCGTATGTCCTTCTTTTCGGCCGGATGTGCGTCACCGTCCTCTTCCTTTGTGTTGGCGTTCTAACCTCCGGTGGATTTGTGAGGACTATGGTTAACTGCTCCTCAGATCTCTGCAGGGTAAATCCAGACAGCTAGCTAGACTATCTGTCCAATCTTGAGTTTTCTGTTGCACGACTAAAACAACTTTTGAACGTACACATGTTCCACCAAAACAAGTTCCTTCCAGAGGCTGTTTTGCAGAGGCATCGTGCCTCCGTCCGCCGCTTAGCGACGCCTAAGACGATTGTGATTGGTTTAAAGAAATGCCAATAAACCAGAGCACGTATTTCTCCCATCCCGGAACGCTGCGTGGACTAGCCTGACCCTCCTCCGCAGCGCTGTGGAGGAAGGTCTTGCAAAGTGAGACTAATGTACGAGATGCACCGGTTTCATCACGGTTAGGGAGGGCGAGAGAATTCGGCTGAACCCATTTGTCAAATCCAAGCAGACACATTCTCGTTCACTCGTTCTGCTCCCATCTTTTTGAGGGCCAGAAGAAGATGAAAAATGGAGGAAGGATGTAGGAACAAGCAAACGACTTTACACAGGCTTTCATACAGAGGCCCATTATTTTCTCTCTTGTCTTGTTGGTCAGCTTGGCTTGGAACATGCAGCAGGAAAATAAGCCTGTTGCACCTCAAATCAATCTGCTCTGTGTGTGTTTTTAGTCTAATTGTTTTGATTAGATCTTTGCAGACTATTGCTGTTATTTTTGGAAATGACAAAATATGTCCAACTCAATTCAGTTAGGTTTACTCAATAGCTCCGAAACGGTTCATCACACAGTGATTTGTTTCCAAACAGCTCATTTCCTGTGCTTGTTATCGGTTGCTGAGGGAAATAAATAGACACAGAGGGTTTCTGTTTAGTGTGCTTACCTATTATTCTCTCTCCTCTTTCTTTCCTATTCTTCTCCTCTTCTTCTCTCTCAGGCACCAGCCCACTGGACAGCCCTCGCAACTTCTCCCCGAACACAGCTGCACACTTCTCCTTTGTGCCTGCGCGCAGGTGAGGCACACAAAAACACACACTCAGATGTGCAGGGTCACACCTGGAGATCAAACCAAAGTGCATCGTGTAGGTCAGTTAGGATGAAATTGGAATGGACAGAATCTGCAGCTTTTTAGTGTTTTTTTTCTCTACATGTTTTCTAACATGTTATCTGTACAGTTAAATGGTAAGTTCGGTATTTTTCAACCTGGACCATATTTTCCTATTGTTATGCAAGCCCCCTGCAGTCGGCAGAGGCGAAACAAGCTGCAATGTAAGGTTAACCTTTAATTGCCGTTCACTTAAAGTGCTGTTTTTGACACTGACAGGCTCAGATTATTAGTCTAAGTGTCTGACAACATTAAGAGGGGATCCCTACAGAGATAGACCTTTGTGTTTAAGAGTAAGATCCTTTTTGTTTAACATCAAACCGCTATCGCCAAACCCACCAGACTCCCATTTAAATCAACAGTCATTCTATCCTGGTACAACACACTACATTCAAAGTCGACAGAAACAAAAGAAAACTACCGAAAGCCGTCTTGGTTCGTCTATCCGCTGTTCCAACAATCACCACTCTGGTTTGGTTGAAATAAACACATAATTCTTCTGTTTACGTGTAAAATATGCTGGCTCTATACACGCTAAAAGTCCTGTTTATTTACATGGAGTCTGGTGGGTTTGGTGATTTCAAAGCTGTTCTTGATCTGATCTTCCTCTTTAACAAAAAAGGTCTATCTCTGTAGGGATCCTTTCCATAATGTTGTCACACACTTAAAATAATCTGAGCCTGTCAGCGGCAACAACAGAACTTTTAGTGGACGGAAATTGACTGTACACAATTGCCCTGAGCGGTTACGTCGCAGCTTGCGCCCCAGCTGCAGCGGTCATGCTCAAAACTGGACTTACTTCAAAAAAAATATTGTTCCTATCAGTCACTTAGACACAAACACGTGGGAAAATAGGGTCCAGGTTGAAAAATACTTACGTAAACCTTTAATAATAAGCAGCATAATCTGACAGAAAGTGAAGAAATTACAGAATGGATGAGCCGTACTGTTTTTTACGGCTGTGAAACTGCTCAGTGTCCTTGAGAGCCGAGCTGCTGCTGCTGATGCTGATGATGATGATGATGATGATAGTGTTTGAGCTGATGAGGAGGTAGATGATCACTCCGAGGCTGTCACTCAAACCGGGATTAATAAACCTCTTATCTGTCTGCGCTCTCAGCACAGATAGTAATTATTGAGAGAGAGAGAGAGTGTGTGTGTGTGTGTGTGTGTGTGTGTGTGTGTGTGTGTGTGTGTGTGTGTGTGTGTGTGTGTGTGTGTGTGTGTGTGTGTTCCTGTGACAGACAGACGGATGGATGGATGGATGGATGAAGCATGTTCAGGCAAAGCCGTGATATTTTTAAAATCCCAGATAAAAGAAGATGTCATATAAAAGTTTGGGGAAATGCTCAGCAAGCCTGCCTCTTAAATCTTCATTAAGATGATGATGATGCCGATGCCTCCATGGTATGCCCCCCGAGGCTATTTCCATGACAACATCATCAAACATTGCGTGGCAGCGGCGCAGCAGCCGAAAAGAGCTTTAACATTGATTTGAAATGGAAATCCCTCTCCGTCCGGCTGCTGACCTCAGTGCTGCGCTGCAGACACCGTTACAACGGGGACACCTTGTGGTGGAGGCTGATATGACAGGTCCCTGATTTGAGGCTCCTTTGCTGGCTTGTACATAAGCCTCTTAGTTTCCTTTTTCTTTTAGGAAAGGAGAGCTTGGAATGTCTGATGTTTAGGAAGTGCATTTAGCTCTCAAACTGTTAACGTGATGTATGAAAAGTGTTTAACCCTCCGGTAGTCCTCGGGTCAAATTCGACCCGTATTCAAAACGTTTCTATATCAGAAGTTTGGGTTTCTTTCAACCAAATTGTCAAAAATGTACGTGGATTGTGGCCGGGTTGGCTCAGTGGGTAGACCAGGCGCACATATACATAGAGGTTTATGCCTGGACGTAGAGGTCCAGGGTTCGAATCCGACCTGTGATGATTTTCGGCATATCTTCCCCCCCTCTCTCTCCTTTCTCACCTAGCTGTCCTGTCAATTAAAGGCAGAAAAGCCCAAAAAAGAATCTTAAAAAAAATAAAAATAATGTGGATGGTTCCATACAACCATTACTCTTCACAAGTAAAATAAAAGACCAGCTCAGTACTTTGATTGAATGTGGGTGTTTTATTAAATTTCATAGCATTTGGAGAAAAGAAAGGATAAAAGAAAGTTGAAAAGAGTGACAAAAATGTCGGAAATGGCTTCAAAAATGTCAAAAAAGAGCAGGAAAAATGTGACAAAAACATCGGGAAGAAGTGACCAAAAAACGTTGGGGAAAGGCAATAGAAGTGTCAATAAAAGACGACCACAACGTAAATTTTGACCCAGAGAAATAAAAAGTTGCACGGTCGACGGGGAGACAACACAAAGGTTAAATAGTGTGCAGCAGTCAACGATAAACACATTATTCTCATGTGTTTCTAAATGGTTTTTCCCTCCTTTCTCTACTTAAAATTATTTTTGGTTTGGCGTTTGATCCTGATGAAAGAAGACAGGTCTGGGAAATAACTGTCTTAAAACTGCTGAACTAATAATTTAGAAAAAAACTTTATTATTACACAAAGTCCAGTGTTTCCTTTAGGATTTTTCTTTTTAGCAGTGGGGGCAGGTCTGTCCGAACAACAATAACCTCTGAATAGTTCTACTTGTTAAATGTGATTGTGCAGGATCATTTAAAAGGCAACCGCAACTTAATTTTTTGTACATCCCTATTTCTGATACCGTGGTGGCAGAAATGTTGCCACGGTGGGCCGCCACTACAAAATCAACATAGAGGAAATACTGAAGTCCCCCAAGTCCTGAAAAAAATATATTTTTCATATTTGTTAACTTTAACACTTTAAACAATTTGCACATCCAACAATTCTTCCGTGCAGGTGTGTTGTAAAGTTTCACAGACTTTTACAAAATAGGAGACTCCCGCTAGGGCTGTGCAATTAATCTAAATGTAATCGTGATTATGATTTTGGCTCCCAATGATCACAAAAACAGAATAATCAAGAAAAATTATTAAGCTCATTATGTTTTGCCAGTAAACTCTTATTTTCTCTTGTTCTGAATGATTTCAATAGGAGAAGTATTTACGCAAAGTTCACAGATGTATTTTTTTTTTTTTTTTTTACTGTTGATTTACTTAACTTTTTTTTCTTAAGTTCAATAATTGCAACATCTTTCCAGAACTCAACGAGTAATCGTGTTAAATTATAGTGATTTCAATATTGACCGAAATAATCGTGATTATATTTTTTTCCATAATCGAGCAGCACTAACTCCCGCACTGTGCATCACCATTCATTAAAGAAACTAACGTATCGGTCCCTTTGGACCTCCGACAAGACTATGTTCCTCATTTTATTTGTTAGAAATGATTAAAAAAAAATTAATAAATCTTTCCAGACGTTGGGGTCTTCATATTATCCTCAAAAGAATAATAAACAGGAATAAATACCATTTGATAGCACTGAGCTGAGTTTGACATTTTTTTATTCTGTATTTATTCATATGTTTTTTTTTCTATCATATATTTTATTATAATAATGATGTATTTTAGGCCTACATATTATGTTATTAATAATAATATAATTACATATTATATGATAATAATAACATGATATGAATTTAACATTTAGATGGGTTGCGGATGTATTTTAACTGAAGTATGGGACAGGCTTGGGGTGTGTGTGTGTGTGTGTGTGTGTGTGTGTGTGTGTGTGTGTGTGTGTGTGTGTGTGTGTGTGTGTGTGTGTGTGTGTGTGTGTGTGTGTGTGTGTGTGTGTGTGACCACTGTTAACAGCTCTAAAACTTGTCTCCCTCCCAGTCACGGACACAGGGCTGACAGGTAACCTCTCAGTTTTGACCTTCGACCTTTCTCCTCCGCTCATTCTGCCGCCACCTTCCCTCCCTCCCTCCCTCCCTCCCTCCGCCCTGCATGGCTGAGCACACTCTGAATAACCCTGCAGGGTCTCCTCTTATTTCTTCTCTAAAGCAACAAACTGCTGCTTCCCATAAACAAAAACTCTCTGATCATTGGAGTCATTACAACCTGTAGGACCCAAAGTGGGGAGATGGGTCTCATAATGTTGAATAAAAACTGTGTTAAGTTATGGTTGTTTCTTAGGACGAGGCTTAAGATTCCAGTAGAATCGTTTCTTTATTGGAATCCTTTAGAGGATTTGGTTTCATATCCGATCATGGCTTCCCAATTTAACATGCGCAGGTTTTGGTTTCCGTGGCGGCCAGGCGCTTGTCGTGTTGCAGCCTTGGAGCACAGTAAGCGGCGCTCTAGTGGGGCTTTATTTTACGTTGAAAAAGCCCCGTCAAACTGCAACCCACCATTGAATCAAAATAAAACCTATATTATATATAACTCTTATTTGTGAAATAAACATGTGAACCCATTTCAACTCCACCACTCAAAGAATTGAGAATCGATAAGAACCGGAATCGAAAGGAAGAATCAGAATTGTTAAAATCCAGACGATGCCCAACCCTAATGAGGCTGGTGATATTCCATATTTTTCTAATTAGCAATAAATCTCATGAAAAGACCAAAGACCAGCAGTGAATGTGTCTCCTAACAAATATTGTGTGTACCACAACCTAATATGTCACGAAAAAAAACCATCAGTGGAACATACTGTTGCACTGTAGAGCTGCAAAGATTAATCAATTAGTTGTCAACTATTAAATGAATCGTCAACTATTTTGATAATCGATTTAATCGGTTTGAGTTCTCTGATGCCAGCTTGTTAAATGTGAATATGTTCTAGTTTCCTCTCTCCTCTGGGACAGTAAACTGAATATATATTTGAGTTGGGGACAAAACAAGACATTTGAGGACGTCTTTTTGGGAAACACTGATCCACATTTTTTTCACCATTTTCTGGCATTTTATAGACCAAACAACTCATCGATTAACGGAGAAAATAGTCAACAGATTAATCGACAATGAAAATAAGCGTTAGTTGCAGCCATGTTGTGGCTGACATGTGCCTTCATCACCTCGAACACACACACTGTGTCACTAGAGCACCGAAATGTGGATTCATCCGCCGCTGAAATGTTTACGCAAAGTCATGATGTCACGTTGAAGTCCGAGATGTAGGGAGGAACTTGACCGTACAGGGCTATAAAAGTAAGGACCAGGATTTAAAAATGAATTCCATACTGGACTGGTAAACAGACTGTTACAGTGATCTGAGCGAGAGGAAATGAAAGCATGAATGATCATCTCCAACTCACCCAGTAGGACTTGAGGCTTTGAGTGGTTTACTGGTCTGGCCCACTTGAGAACAAATAAGGGGGGATGTGGCCCGTCAACTAAAATGAGTTTGACACCCCTGCACTAGTCCATATTGCGATTTCGATAAAACTTGCGATTCATTTCGCGGCCCTGGGTCAGAGTGGACTCCCTTCATGCTGCTTGTGTCTCAGCGGATCCTCCTCATGGCTTTCGCCTGCACTTTGGACTCCTTGTTATCCCTGGGTTTGCATTTTCCCTCCTTCAGCTGAACCACTTCATTTTTGCTGTATGTGATGACGCTGCATCTCCTCGATATGGCGCATCCTGCACTAAACCTTCCATCCTTCTTTTCTTATTGTAAAACAGTTATATCGTACATAATTGTTGGTTTGATTGGTTATCGTGTATTTTGCATTCATTGTTTATTCCCTTTTATGTTTATGTAACAAGGCAAATTCTCTGTAAGGGTTGTTTACTTGGCAATTAAAGGTGCCATAGGTAGGACTGTGAAGATCCAGGACTTAGTCAAAAAATTTCTACATCGACAACTTCTCAGTCCCTCCCCCCTTTCTGCTAAAGCCCAAAACGGTCTCCTAAGCTCCTCCCCCCACAAGGGAGAAAGAATGCGTGTGCCTGAGCAGTGATTGACACGCAGTCAGACACTCCCCCCGGCCCTGATTGGTGCATCTGAACAGGGAGCGCTGGATTTTTTTTTTTTTTTCAATGACCTGCTTCATGTAGTTCTACTGGAACATAGGGTCAGTTTCAGTAAATATGACAGAAAGATAGTTTTATAAGGCTTACCTACTGCACCTTTAACCCGATTCTGATCGGATTTGGATTCTGAAATGTGTGTTTAAATAATTTATATTAAAAAAAAAATGTCTTCATGTCTTTATTCTCCGTGTGTCCCTCAGGACGGATGGCAGACGCTGGTCTCTGGCCTCGTTGCCTTCCTCTGGCTATGGCACCAACACTCCCAGCTCCACTGTCTCGGTAAATATCTCTACTTTACTCTACGTGTCTGCATTTAACCCTTCTGTTGTCCTCGGGTCAAATCTGACCCATTTTGGGGTTTTCTTTAACCACATTGTCAAAAAATAATAATGGTGGTTCCATTCAACGCTCTTCCCAATAAAATAAAGGATCAGTTCACTACTTTAAATTAAATTTTATAGGATTTGAAAAAAGATTGCAAAAAAAAGAACATTGAAAAAAGTGACAAAAATGTCAGAAAAAGCTTAAAAAACGAGAAAAAAATCAACAAAAACATCAGAAAAAGTGACAAAAATATTGGGAAAAGTGTCGAAAAAGACGACCATAAAGTTTTAATTTAAAATTTTGACCCAGAAAAACGAAACGTTGCATGGTTGACGGGAAGACAACACAAGGGTTAAACTTTTTTCTTTTTCAGTTTTGACTTTTCAATTTCATTTGATTTTAGTGAGGGGTCATAGTGCGTTTGCTAGTTTGAGTGTGTTTTTGTCAGGGCCAGGTGTAATGTCTCAGAAGTACGTAATATGTAATATGTAGCTATATACATATATATGTATCTACAGCCAAAAATACATGGTTGGAGAACTGTTGGGATGGCCATAACCCTGTTCAGTTAAAATGATTCACATTCATTTTTATTCTATTTTTATGACTTTTTTAACCTCGCAATATAGTTTCAGTTTATTTTATTTTTTTAAATGTAGTTTCCACTGTTTATTTTTGTTTGAGTTTACTATAATAATGCTTGCTACATCTGACTTCACTGCAAAGCAACAAGCCAACAGATCCTCCATCAGCTGTGATGCACTCCCTCGTTCTCTCCCTTCGTTGCCCTCAAGTGTACTTCTGCTTCCCGCTCTGTTTCTCCTCTCTTTCCTTCCTCCATTCCCAGGGACATATCATCACTCCCTCTGGTCTAATCCTTCTCCTTTACCTTCTGCTGTTGCTCCATCTCCCACCTTGTTAACACCCCGGCGTGCGGCTTCTCTGAGCCTGCCGCCTGCAGAATGAGGCCCAGCATGCTTCAAAGGCAGCCGACTGTGCGAGCTCTTAACATGTAGACCCAGACTGCTAGCGTGCCTGCTAGCTCCCTGTTTGTACCGAGTGGGAAATAAATGACTTGTTAGATGAAAAGGACTTCTCTCAGTGCCCACTAATGATTGGTTTGCAGGGCTAACGACGTCTAGATATGTAGGTTAAACAAAATGAAATATAGTCCTTAACCCTCCTGTGGTCCTCGGGGTCAAATTTGACCTATTTTCAAAAAGTTTCTAAATCAGAAATGTGGGTTTCCTTCAACCAAATTGTCAAAAAAAAAATAACGTGAGTGGTTCCATACGACGCTCTTCACAAGTTAAATAACTCATCAGTTCACTATTTTCATTGAATTTGGGTGTTTTATTAAATTTTATAGCATTTGAAGATTTTTTTTTTTTATTAAAGAACATTGAAGGATGTAGGGGGGAAAAAACAACAAAAAAGCCCCCAAAAAATGCAGAAACAATCGACAAAGACATTGGAAAAATTGACAAAGATCTTCGGGAAAAGTGAGAAAACGTGTGGGAGAAAGCTTCAAAAACTTGGTCAAAACAACAACAAAAATGTCCAGAAAAATCGACAAAGAACTTCAGGAAAAGTGACCAAAGTGTCTGGAGGTTTGAATTTAAAATTTTGACCGAGAAAACCTAAAAGTTGAGTAGTCTACGGGAAGACAACACAGGGGTTAAAGGTTAAATGATGTTGGACTAACGGCTGTATGTCTCCTAGATGTCTAATAAAACGTTGACCCAGTTGTAATCCAGATGTTTGGCCGTGGCCCACCAAGAACGTTTACATGCACACTAATATTCCGCTATTATTCTGAGTATGACAATATTCAGAATTTGATACCGGTCATGTAAACTGCATATTCTATTTGGATATTCTGAATAAGACCTTTTTCAGAATGTAGCTTTTTCCGATTAAGACGTGTGGGACATGTCATTGATTTTCGGGTTTCAGGAAAATACTTTTGTGACTGACTGACAAAATGTGACTCAATCTGTGTTTTTACCACAGTTTGTGGCCTCTTGCCTGTTTAGGACTTAAGCCGGCTACACACTGGCTGCGTGGCGTGAGCGTGTCAGCTGCGTGGCGTGTCCGTGTTTTTATTTCGGCTCCCATGTTAACAGGTCAGAGCTTACACACTGCCTGCGTTACACACACTGCTCAGGCGTGGCTCGAGCCGCGGCGAAAGCGCTTGCCTGCTAGAAATAGAACTGACGCCTATTTTTCACGCGACACGCAAGCGTGTTGGAATTGTTTCAGGACAAAATAAAATAGGAGAAGATGTTTATATGTCATTTAGACACAAATACATATTAATGAATGACATTTTGATGTTTCAAAGTCTCGAGGTTTTGATATAAATGCAGATATATAAATGTAATACAAAAAAAAAAATCTATGCACCTGTCAATACAGAACGAAATATTCTGGAGCCTATTTTGCCGTCAATACTGTTGTCTTTTCTGTAATCAAATCAGAATATATTTATGTTTAACATGAAGTATACTACTGCTTGAGTGCAATAAATCAATGGGAAACATCCATGTGTCCAGACAAGGCTAGCAGCAGCAGCACGGTCCAACAAGTCCGCCGCCGCTGGTTAACTTTGAAAAAGTCCTTTTTTGCACGGCTGCGTGTCAACGATGGAATTTCATTTTCATTATTCATGTAAACCGCTTAGACGGAATATCGTCTTTTTCGATAATAAGGTGAGCTCACAGATGAATGTCACGCTGACTTCCATCATCTCATCACACCAGCGCGCATTAAGGGACACGTCTGGAGGCACACTTGTCATATCGCTCTCACTTTGTGGCGTGATCTGAAAATCAGTGGTTCGGTTTTTAGTCTGCAGTCACTCAAACAGCGTGAAGAGATGACCACGGCGAGGGAAAAGGCGCTCCAATGAAAACAGGAGATGCATCGTTTCTGTTTATTTTTTATTTTTTTAATTGCATTTCACAAGAAATTCCAGATGAAAGTTCTGCAGTTAAGCACAGCTTTCTATGCCCACCCAACCCCCACCCTCCACCCCATGGCGCAGTGATGCTTAAAGCAAACGCACACACAAACACACACACACAGGGTTCATAATTAATTTTTTTGTCCACAATCTGAATGGCTAGTGAATGTTCAAATTTGACCAGACACTCAATAGGTTCCTATTGGTTTTTTGGCTGGTGAATGAAGCAAATCTACCAGCTGGTAGATGGGCAATTTGGATCATTGGATGAATGGTTGCTGATAATGGGCTACGTAGATATTGCATTAAAGATCAGATCAGCTGGTATTCTGTCTATATTGGAGTGGAATGGAAATTTCTAAGTGACCCCAAACTTTTGAATGGTAGATATATTTGTTTGCAGGGTCCAAAATTAGCACCTACATATACTAATACATAAACATTTACATACCATACACACATACACCTGCACATACATGTTCTATTTTGAGATCTTTACTCCCCCATCCTCACCTGTGCCTAACTCCCCTGTCCTCCCCCGGCCTGGACTAGCCCTAGCGTTAGCCGTTAGCTCTGGCCTGACCCCGCAGTAGCTCCAGCGCTGGTGGTAATCTGTGCTCCCTCTGTGCTCCTCCTCTCACAGTCCTCCTGTTCATCTCAGGAGAAGCTGCACCAGCTGCCCTTCCAGCCCACTCCGGACGAGCTGCACTTCCTCACCAAACACTTCAGCTCTGAGAGCATCACAGACGAGGAGGGACGCCGCTCCCCCGCCATGAGACCGCGCTCCCGCAGCCTCAGGTAGGAGCGCTGGCACAAGTTTGCACTCCCATAACCGGGTTCAACATAACGTTGTAAGGATTAATCATATATACATTGTATTGATTCATCCAAACAGCAAATCCAAAAAAAACTATTCTACATCTACAAATATAAGTTCAATCAATGTAGTTGGATTTGCACTCCAATGATTTGTAGTTATAATACAGTAATGTTTGTTTTAATTTTTAGGTATTTCACCACTCATGTTTATAAATGGGGCAGAACATTAGAGAGACTAGATAACACAATGCAGTCCACTTCAACACCACCGCAAATAAACATAAAGTCCAAATAATATCTCTGACCAATGGGCCAAACAAAATTGAACATTATTATCTTCATAAAGGTAGAAGAGTTGTATTTGATTGTAATAAACTGGGCATGTACTTTACTAACTTCAGTTTTATCAAGGCTGAATGTAAAAAGTTGACCTGGAGTGAGTGTCGGTAACACTTTACTTGAAGTGTACATAAGAGGGACATGACACTGTCATGAACACATGAACCCTAACTTGTCGTGACAAAAACCGAATGACATGAGCGTTATGTCATAAACGTTCATGACACGTTCATGACAGTGTCATGTCACTCTTATGTAGACACCTTCAAGTAAAGTGTAACCTGAGATTCTTCTGGAACAAAAATGAGCAGCGTTAGCCTGGGTTGTGTGAGTTTGTGTGCCAGTCTCCAGAAAGGTCAGACTCGTCCTGCAGACGTGTCCGTGGCAGGTCGGAGCCAGTCGAAACGCCTCACTCTTTATATAGATATATACGTATATCTATCGGTGGCGCTCGCCTGTCCGCCTTTTATTCTCACCGTTCATCTCCAGCTCAAATGTCTTCTGTCTTTATCTTCTCTCGAGATTCTCCATCCGCGTGTAAAATTTCCTTTTCTCTATCTCTTTCTTCACCCACACTTTGTGTCTCACCTCCAGCTCTTCTCTCAGCAGCGTTATCTCTGCTTCTTCACGGGCACATATTGAATTCTTTCATTCTCTGAGATGAAAGAAGACCGACCGAGTCGCATGGTGTGTATCTGATTAGAGTCCCACTGAGTTTGCTGACTGATGTCAGGCTCTGCGTGTGTGTGTGTGTGTGTGTGTGTGTGTGTGTGTGTGTGTGTGTGTGTGTGTGTGTGTGTGTGTGTGTGTGTGTGTGTGTGTGTGTGTGTGTGTGGAGAAGTGCCATCTCATATAATCCAACCTCACCCCATGTCCTCATATAACTTCTCTTTCTCTGAAATGAAATCATAGAGAGGTAACAAGATGGATTTTTCATAAAAACATAGAGAATGCAATGTTCTCCAGTGTTTGTTTATCAGAAATGTTACAAAAGTTGATGAAAAACGAAAATTCTGCAATAACAGAGTAGGCATGGGCCGGTGTGAGATTCTGACGATATGATAACCTTGAGCAAAAATATCACGGTTTCCCTGTATCGCAATTTACAGTTTATTTTGAAACCCACTACACACTGGCAGGGAGACGGATTTCGAAACTGCACTTTGTGTCCTGGAAGACTCAAGACTCGAGGAAAACTGTTGGTGGTTTTGAAGCCGTGACTTTTTCAAACCACCGCAGGGGCGATTCTAGGATCAGACCTTTTAGGGGGGCTCAGCCCCTGTTGAGAATGTGACACAGATTAGAGGTGTGAATCTTCACTGATCTCCCGATTCGATTACAATTATCATGTCAGCGATTCAATTCGATTCGATATCTCGATGCATCACGATGCGTCAAATACATTTTTCTATTAAAGCCATGTAGGAGATTTCATTCATAGCTTTTCAAGCTTCAAAAACAAAACATTCTGCAGTGCTCTAATACTAAATAAACTGGATACATAAACCTATACAGCACTGAGCACATGGCACTTCCTGAATGTGCAAAACATACCAGAATATGTAAACAGAAATGTTGTTAGGCCTACGTTAAATAGAAATAATCGATTATGAGCCGGCCGATTATCGATGCAGCATCGTCCATGTCCACGATTCGATGCATCGATTATTTGATTAATTTTAACACCTCTAACACGGATACAGTGTATGCAGAAGTGTTAAACCCCCCCCCCCCCACTCCTAAATCAGTCATTTCATTAGCCGATAATCTCTGAGCTACTGAACAACGTCAGCTAACGTTTTTTGACACTTTATAAGTCACATTAATAACGACTAATTTGACACAATGTTCTAACGTTCAGCAATTTTAGTTGCTTACGTTTCAATTTTAGGTTCTAATCTGCACCATAAAATGACCGACTTCTTCTCTGGTGGACTACCAACGTTAAACTTCCCCACCGTCTCCTGCTCTCCCTCTGACAGATCAGATAGAGACTCAGCCAAAGGCGGGAGTCTGGCACAACCTCCTCCGATTGGCCAAAACTACGTTTCTGTTAACCCTTTCCTTGACTGGGTTACAGGTGCATAGCATCGGCGACAGCCACACAGGATATTAAACCAGTTTCAAGCCCTTTGAGCCTGTAATTGGGCCCCCCCTAAAAAGGGTTTAATATCGCCAATGAGTATACCTTGAACCTGGTAACCGGTCCGTGCCTATCACCGAGATGAAGTAGACTCTGAACAAGTTAACGCATACATGGAGGTGACTTTGAAAAGTGTTTTTCGGCTGCAGCCAGCAGTTACCCCTCCCCCCCCCATGTGCCAGGGTGGATGAGCCTGACATCATATTACTCCGCCAGCAGTGAGTGTCATTAAAAAGCTCTTAGCGAGCCGTCTGCAGACTGTCTGCAAGTGATAGATAAATAACCAACAGAAGGGGTAGGCTGAGGATTAGGGGGCCCGGTTCTATTAGCCAGTTCACTTTTGGATCCAGTTCCAAGTTGATAAAGTGCCCAAATGAAGATACTAGTGTCAGGAAAGTGTAGCAGGATGTGAAGAGGACGTGGGGAATGAGACGGACAACAGGGAGCAGAGAGAGAGAGATGAAGTGAGTGGAAAGAAGATGATGATGATGATGATGATGATGATGATTGGACCCAGGGGGAAGAACAAGTGTGTCTGTGTATGAGGGAGAGCGAACAAATGAAAATGAGCTGCAGAGCACAATTATATGCTAATTTTACGACTCTGCCGTGAGTGATGGCAGCCACCCCTTTTTTTTATCATCATTTAACAGTTTCTCTGTTCGTCTATTAATCTTTTATTCTTCCCTTCTCAGCACATTCGTGCCACGTTTAGTTCCTGAAGTATATCCGTCCACTCTGTCCACCATCCTCCTCTTCCATACATTGGGAAACGAGCAAACCACCTCCATCCATCATTTCATGTGCAACCGCTACAGGCTGCAGTTGCTGCACCCCATTGGCTTTCTGTCTGGAAAGTCACCTGCTCTATTCCATCATACATATCAGTACTCATGTAATAATATAACACTAGAAAATCACCTGCTCTATTCCCTCATACATATCAGTACTCATGTAATAATATAACACTAGAAAATCACCTGCTCTATTCCATCATA
This sequence comes from Perca fluviatilis, assembly GCF_010015445.1. Taxonomy (NCBI): domain Eukaryota; kingdom Metazoa; phylum Chordata; class Actinopteri; order Perciformes; family Percidae; genus Perca; species Perca fluviatilis. The sequence continues at coordinate 5,438,766 of NC_053120.1, forward strand.
CATATCAGTACTCATGTAATAATATAACACTGGAAAATCACCTGCTCTATTCCCTCATACATATCAGTACTCATGTAATAATACAAAAACGGTCTCTTTTTCCTTCTTCTTCGTCAATTCTTGTTTGTCAATTTAAAAGATCATTTTTCAACCGAAGAAAGTCTCAGGTAGCCGTAGGTTTGTCATATGACCACTTAGTTTAGTGTGAAACCGCTCAGTGGACTACATCTCCCGTCTCACACAATCTACCTCACCTAGCTGGATGCTCGGCTCGCTAGCTAGCTAGTTAGCTAGCTAGCTAGTTAGCTAGCTAGCTTAGCTCTGTTCCACAACACATGTAACGTTATCTTAGCTGCTGGGTTTTACCCAGTCAAGTGTTTTCAGCAGAGCTTTTCAGTGGAATCATGAACCTCATCTCGGGATGAAGACAGACACACACACACACACACTCTTCAACCATTTATTTATGTCCACATGAAGAAAATGATACAGGGACACAAATATTACGGATGCAGTACAATACATACGCAAACTCATGGACCAGTGGCATGCAGCAGGTCTTCACAATATCACTTAATGAGCACAATACTCAGTTCTTAAAGGTATAAGTAGCACAATACTCAGATGTTAAGGGTATAAGTAGCACAATACTCTGTGTGTGTGTCCTAGGCTACCAAATATGAAAAACAAGTAGCCTGCACCTATAGCCTAGCTCTGGAGGCAGTTTATCATTACATCCAAGACACACACACACACACACTCTTCTAATCCCCGTTCTGCCCGGTTTTCTGTCACGGTCAATTAGGCCTCTCATTTCCCAAGTCGCCTGCCTCAGTAGTGAAGCATCAATGTTATTTTCTCTCTCTCTCTCACACAGCCTCTACCTCTCGCCACCACCATCTGATTCGCTGTCTCGTCTGATTTACTTCAATTACCCTCTCTACCAATAAGCTCGTTTGCATTTTGAGTGCCTTTGTCGCATGTGACATCACCACTCAGCTGGGGGGGGGGGAGGAAAAAAATGACTTTCCAATGTTTTAATTATCCAATTTTATGAAACACCCTCAGGTTTAAATTGAATCTTATATTCTGTTTCATCAATATTTCCTTTCTTTCTCACACTTTTTGAACTTGTTGCCCCGCGCTAAGACAAAAGTACCCCCCCCCCCCCACAACGTCCTCCCAAGATCCTCCTTCCCAAGGTCGTTCCTCAAAGTAATGACACAGACATTTTTCGCCGGGATTGCCGCGAGGCCGTTTTTATTTCCCATTACAGTAGAAATATAGCCGTGTTCAAATTAGCCTTTGTCTGGCTTCCGTGTGTTATTCATCCGGGGGATTCCTCTACGACCTCCGCCGCAGCGCGCTCTGAACGGGAGCTTTATTATAATAAAAAGGCTCAAAGCCATGAGGAATAACACGGAGAGGAGGAGAAGAAGACATTCTCTGAAAATTAAAGAATGTACATAACAGCCTCTGGCACTGAATCCATCTCTGTCAAGGCTAACCTTTAATTACTGAGCCCCGTGGCAGAGCCGGCTGCCGGCGCTCCTGATAGATTTTCCTTTTTTTTAAAACATGAAGGAAGAGTTTCAAAGTTGAGCATGCTAGAACTGAGAGGATTTACATGCAACAATAACGTGTGTGTGTGTGTGTGTGTGTGTGTGTGTGTGTGTGTGTGTGTGTGTGTGTGTGTGTGTGTGTGTGTGTGTGTGTGTGTGTGTGTGTGTGTGTGTGTGTGTGTGTGTGTGTGTGTGTGTGTGTGGTGGTGGACATAATGATAAACTGTCTCCATGGGGTTTAGCTCGTATGTCACATTCAGGCTGCTCTCATTCCCATTAAACTGGTAATTGGACGTTGAGCTGCCGATGGATGACTCAAAGCATTACCTCATTGCACAGGTCGTGTGTGTGTGTGTGTGTGTGTGTGTGTGTTTGTGTGTGTACCGATGACTCATACTAACAAAGACATCTGGAGCCCCAAATTCTTTGACCTCACCTACCTTCCTCTCACTCGGTCTCTCTCTGGGAGTGTTTTATAAAATACTTTTGGGTTATACGTTTTTATATTTTATTCTATTTATTTGGTTTAGTTAGGTCTTTATTTTGATTCATATTGTTTTTATATTGTATTTTTGTGTGTAAAATATTATTTTGTCTTAGTCATTTGATATAAGGTCACCAATCCACCATAAAGTCTTATTGACGGGTGCGTAGGACCGACAACATTCAACCCGTTTTTTTTAAACTTTATTAACAATGTTTTGTTCCTAACTCAAGTAACATTTTGTGAGTAACAAATGTTCAGGTTATTAACAAGAAAGGGTTATTTTTTCCCTTAAAATCTGGAAGTTGTGATGATATAATGCCACCAGTACAGTTCCCTTTGTTTAGTACTCTTCTAGATATGGATGTATGTATCTTGTGCAACAAGACAGAACAGATATCAAGAAAACAAGTCTTGATCCTTAAAATAAATGTGCTGCCATGGGGAGATTGGCAGATAAAATAAAAAAAATTAAAAACTAGATTTGGAAACAATATAGTCTACTATACTATACTATTAACATGGAGATTTTTTTTCCATGTGTAGCAAACACTAAAATTGCAGTTGCAATATTTAGAAGGAAATGTTTACAGTCGTAAATGGATGGAATGAATAATTCAGCAGGCTAACAAAGCCTAAAATTGACTCGAATGAGATTTCACTCACACACACACACACACACACACACACACACACACACACACACACACACAGCCGCCTGACACCTGTCTTCATCCCCTATTCTCCTGAAAGTGAGACTTGGAAAGGTCAAGGATATGGCTGCTGTCTCTATTTTGTCTTATTGTAGGCGAGGGGGGGGGATGAGTCCCAGGAGGGAGAAGATTGTGTGTTGTGTGAAAGACGGACGGATTGGTATTCTGTTGAAGAGTAGAGACTGAAGGAGATGTCACTGTCAGTCTGTCAGGTTCCTGAAAACCCCCCCTGGGAACTGACGGACACTCGCTGCAGTGAGGACAGCCTCAGTTCATCACTGACAGCTACACACACACACACACACACACACACACACACACACACACACACACACTGTGTCCGAGGTCCGCCGGTCTCCCGAGGCGTTACCTTTTTGCTGCTCTGTGTGTGTGCAGCCATGCGAGTCCAGAGGTTGTCATGGTCTCCAGTTTACACCGCTGAAGACACACATATGATGAAGACCCCGAGGTCTCGTGTGTGTGTGTGTGTGTGTGTGTGTGTGTGTGTGTGTGTGTGTGTGTGTGTGTGTGTGTGTGTGTGTGTGTGTGTGTGTGTGTGTGTGTGTGTGTGTGTGTGTGTGAGTGAGACCACTGTCCGGCATTTTTATTCCCCTGTGCTCGTGTGACCTGAACGATACTGCATGTCACATTCAGTCTGGTTAGTGGTTTCTGCAGCTCAGGGACAGGCAGCCCTCCCTGTAGGAGAGGAAAGAAGATCACCCAGGAGTTGCCTTTCAGAAAAACTAGTGCTTTTCTGACTCAAATGTCATGATATTAAAGTAAGTAAGCAAGTCAAGTTTATTTCTATAGCACATTTAAAAACAGCTTGCGCTGACCAAAGTGCTGTACATAGCGCATTAGCCACAGGGTAATAAAAATAAAATATACTTACAAATCAGTGATTTAGGCTAAAACGACATCGAAAGACAAATACTTAATTACAAACATAGCAGGATAAGACAATTAAAATGCAGGGAAGGCCAATGTCAAAAGGTGAGTTTTGAGCCTGGCTTTGAATATCACAATTGAAGGGGCATTTCTGCTGTCAGGTGGCAGTCGGTTCCACAGCTGAGGGCCAGCAACAGAAAAGGCTCTGTCACCTTTTTGCTTAAGCCGGGACCGTGGGACAGGGAGGAGGCCTTGGCTGGAGGATCTCAGAGGCACACATTGTGCTGCGATTCCATTTTCTTCGATTTGAATTAGATTCCCGATCATACATCACATCACTACAAGGGGCCCATGATATATCAACTCAATATTGTTATCGCGATAACACGTTGCGCAATAGTATAAGTATGCAATATCTTGTTTATTTTGTGGAGCACTGGGTCCCGTCCGTTGGCTGTGTGGCTTAGTTGTGTTTTGATTTCGAGCTTGAAACGCTGTAATGATCATCATTTCATTGACCAGTTACCGTGGTTACCGTGCCACTTGCACATGTTAGTGCACGTCAGCGCACGGGTCCACTACGTGACAAACCCTATCACGTGTGTGCATATTTCGACAGAGTGACAGTGTGAGTAAAGAAATAGATCGAGACAACAAAATGGAACGAATCAGAGAAGAGAAAGAAAATTGGGTCCTGTTCTCTTCATTTATATATTTGATACTGTCCACCCAGTAAAACATGTCCTGTTCTGTAGACATGGTCCTTATTTATTTATTCATGTTAACATTTTACACGTTTATTTTAGGGCTGAAATGATTCCTCGAATAATGTGAATAATTCGATTACAAAAAATCCTCGATGCAAAATGACTTGCCTCGACGCTTGGTTAAATCAATGTTACCACCGTCTGTATCACTGACGGACGGTGTTTCCGCACGGAGCATTATTACTGTCGCACACCAGACGCGGCTCAGTCTGCTGCTGGCGACACATGCTAGAGCGTAAATAGCGAGGGGCTAAGAGACATAATTAAAACTAAAACTCTGTACAGTATGTCTACTGCAAAATCAAACTAGCTTACCACAATAATAGCACTTAGCATCTCAACAGAAAACATGGAGTCTAACTTAATCATCCATTCCACGAAGAGGACCGACAAAAGTAAATCACAGTCGTATGGACGATGAACCTACAACAACTACCAAAATCAAAGACAAGAAAATACGTAGTGGTGACCACGATCTGATCTAAAGAGCTGATGCGTTGACTATCCCTTCGGAAAAACAGCTGTGTGTTGTGCATCTCTCTCTCTCTCTCTCTCTCTCTCTCTCTCTCTCTATCTCTCTCTCTCTACGGAGAAACAGCTGATCAACGATCTAATAGCATAAGTGTAACAGAGCTGTGTGACGTTATAATCAAATATATAACTGAAAATAGGTTCAGTCTAACTAATATTTACATATAGGCCTACTGTATATACAGATCAGTCTCAGGTTGAAAGTTGTAGTTCTGAAAGTTAAGTTGCACAACTTAATGTAATGTTTGTGTATGTTTAATGTATGCCTTAGTTTGAGGTTGATATCATTTGCTTTTTTCTGAAAATGTTGCTTTTTTCCCTAGTTTTGGTTGTTTAAAAACGCAAAACAAAATGTATCCGATTAATCAATCGAGAAAGTGCTAGATTAATCAATTACAAAAAGAATCGATAGCTGCAGCCCTAGTTTATTTCACACGTCATCAATGTATCATTAAACACAATTTCATAAGGTACAATGATCATATGTAAGCCGCGTGAAATGGGAAACCCCAAATAAGCTACTAAAAGCTTTTCGGAGGGGGGCCGATAACGATAAACATCAACAGTTAATATACAAACTAAAAACTCAATTTACCATAAACAAAAATACAGACATACTTAGACTAACATGGACAAATACTAAAAACAGACAGACTATAGCATTTAAAGAATAATCAACTGTCATATGTTATGAGCAACTTCTCCTTGAGGCTTTTCTTGAAGATGGAGACAGAATACGAGCTCGTTCCAAATCTGTGGTCCCCTACAAACCATACTCAGGCTCGTACACTTTAACCGTCATTTTTTGCCAGTAATTAGGTATTTTTTCCTTGTGTCATAAGTGTGCAGGGGACGATTTATTGGAATATGCTCACACAAATGGTAGTTTAACCTATGGATAACATGGAATATCATGCAGGCATTCTGAAAGACATTATATTCGGTAAGCCTTAATATACCCAGATGACGAAATAGAGGACGAGTCGGGGTATTGGGCTCGGACCACGTTAATGCCCGTATGATTTTGTTTCTGTAAAATCTGTAGTTTTTTCAAGTGGCTGGGAAAAGTATTACACAATATGACATTACAATAGTTTAAATGAGGCTCAAACTAAGTTTTGTGTAAGTGCTAAGTGTGGGAGAAAATGGCTTAACTTAAAAAATAACCCAACATATTTAGATAATTTTTTTGTTAGATGATCAATATGACAATTGAAATTTAAACATTCATCAATATAAATACCAAGGAATTTAGTGGTGTCTCTTTCAATAATTTGGTCATTTATTTTAAGACAAACCTTCCATTTGATTTTTGTTGGATTGAAACAAAATGTTGTTCATCTTTTTGATGTTAAATTTCTACATTTCTTATACTCTATTTACTATTTCTTGCAGTCCAACTGAACTCTTATGTGACATAAATAAATTTGTATCATCAGTATCATAAGACCATAGTGGAATTTTCAAAGTCATTAATATATAATATAAAAACAAGCGGGCCCAAAATGGATCCCTGGGGGACTCCAAATTTGATGGGTTTGCTTATGGAAATTTGTTCATTAATATTTACATATTGCTGTCTGCCAAATAAATAACTTGTAAACCAGCTAAGTGCTAGTCCTCGGATTCCATAATGATGTAATTTATTCAATAAAATATCAAAATCAATAGTATCAAATGCCAGTCCAATATGACTGTATTTGTTATGAATTTATTTTGATGCGTTTTCCCATAACTTTTGTAATTTTACATGTTTAAAAATATCGAAATTAATATTGATATCGCAATATTCATAATCGATATGGAAATATCACATTTTGTCAATATCGTGCAACCCTACTCACTACACTATTTTAGCAACTAGAACACTGCCACAAATCTTTGATCTGTGCCTTTCATAACTGAACTTAATGGAAGAAACCATTTAATTATGTACACTACATACTTTTGCTGTAGAAGCATAAATATGCAGGAAAAATGACCAAAACGACAAGATCTGTGAGTTGGGCAGGCCAATCGCTCGGCTTCTGAGAAGCTCTCGGTGTGATATGACGCGTGGCGGACGACGGAACAAAACCGCGGCGCAGATGGAAGTGGAGTCCCGGGGTTAGAGTCGTTTTCTGCATGACAATATTGACATTTCAATTTTTCCCCAGTCCTATCGGCTCAAATTATAATAGCGCAGGTTCAAGTTTGAACGAAGAGGCGATATGGAGGCTGATTGAAATCCCTCCTGTGTGACAGGCTGCTTCTATTTTATTTTATTTCTTTATTTATTCTGACTACTGAGTGTCTCCACTCACCTGTGTTTGTCTGTTTTTTTTCATTTCAGCCCCGGGCGTTCGCCTATCTCCTTCGACCATGAGATCGTGATGATGAACCATGTGTACAAGGAGAGGTTTCCCAAGGTTGGTACGGCAGAGACACACTTCCTGTACAGAACAAAGTCACCGTGGGTGAACCAGAGAAGGACCAGGAACACACCCAACAACCTAAAAAAAAAAAAAACAAGTCACTGGAAAAGTTTTATTTCCCTTAATTATGTGTTCTGAAAGTTTGAGTCCAGAACCAAGTTGTAATAAGAACTTCATGTGTGTTGATCGACTGTTAAAAAGCTCCAGCAGTTACACTTGGTTAACCAGAGAACGTGAACGTAAAGGCTCTGACACACCAACTCGACGGCCGACCTTCGGCAGAAAAGGCAGTCGGACTGATCAGTCGGTGCCTCGGAACACACCAAAGTGGCGCCGACTTGAGCGTACGTTCTGCGCGTGCGCGAGGCGTAATACGTCGCCGTAACAGCAGGCGGCGCTAATCTGTATTGTCGCCCCAAAAAATGAAAACCGTAAATGAGGGAACATCTCTCTAGACCTCGTAAACACAGAGCACGCTGTCGTCAGTCGCTGTTTTCATCAGAGAGTGGCGATAGTAGTCAAGAAGGATCGTTGTCGTCGTTACTCGCTGAACGGAAGAGAATCCGATGGCTAGTAATGAGAAGATACTGGCGTTGTCCGCTCTCGGGCTCTCGGGCTCTCCGGTTTTCTCGTGCACTGATTCGCTCGTCAAGGGCTAGCACTCCACCAATCAGATTGGTCTTTGAGTCCGACTGCCCACTGGCCGATCCAACAAGTCAAATCGGCTTAAATGAACGCCGACGGCTCCTCCGACTGACGACGGCACGGGACACACCGAACAGACTCGAGTCACCGACCTCGCCAGACTGTCCGACGGCCGATAATCGGGTTGGTGTGTGAGCGCCTTAAAGGTCTAGAAGAGGGATTAGTCTATAACCGATCAGTTCAAATGGTCTCAGATTTCACTTTTTATGATGAGTTTTTCATTTTGATTCAATTTTTCTCATGTGTTTGTGTGAATATGGTATTATGACTGAATGCTTATAGTATCATAATATGGTGCATGGAGTATTTTCTCATGTTTTTGTGTATATATGAAGCATTTAGTTAGAAGAGATTCACTTCAATATATGACCTCATCCTGTGCACATGCAGTTTTTGGTCTGTAGGTCTGGTATGTGTGTACCTCTACCGTGACTCATCTTCTCCCCCCTGCCGCCCCCGCCCAGGCGACGGCTCAAATGGAGGAGCGTCTGGCGGAGCTGCTCAGCTCCTCGGCCCCGGATAAGGTCTGCCCGCTGGCCGACGGGGTCCTGAGCTTCGTGCACCACCAGCTGATTGAGCTGTCCCGAGACTGCCTGGAGAAAAGCCGAGGGGACCAGATCACCTCGCGCTACTTCTACGAGCTCCAGGAGAACCTGGAGAAGCTGCTGCAAGACGTAAGTCCAGCAACCGCTCGTTCACACTCGCTGCCCTGCAAACACACACGCTCGAGCAGGCAAAGAGTCTGAAAAGAAAGAAAAGTTGAACTCCTCAAGATGGAATATTTGAGGAGAGAAGAAATTATTTTATTGAGGACTCAATAGAGACGTAAACACATTACCTTCACTTAATTAAAAATAAAAATGAATACAGACAGGAAGGCCGTGTCCGAGGTTTTTAAATATACAAGATCTGGGAATTTCATGATTCTGGAACTTGGTGAAGACATCGTGACTATGGCAGCCTCCCGGTCCCGCTCGGTTAACCGTGGAGCGACTCACAGCGTGACGCACTCCTTCGCTCACCATCGTTACACCCGTCGGTCTGTGTGAGGTCACGCCAAGGCACGAAGACGGAGGTCCAGCTGCAACACGTAAACCTTTCTCGGCTCTCCCACATTCCTTCACACACACAGGCTCTGTTTATGGCTGACCGTTACAGCTCTGATTCGCTAATGGTAGCTTGGCGTGATGGGACCGTTTCGGGACAGTTGTTGTGTATTTCTGTGCGCGTGAACGCCAAAATATATTTACATGTTTGTGGCGGTGGTGACATCTCTATTAGCTCAGTTTTCCAGAGCCTGGAGGGGGGATTATGGCTCCCTCCGGCCTCGTATTGACCTTCTGTTCTACTGGGACACACACACACACACTATCTCTCCATCATAGACACACACACACAACACACACACACACACACATATATATATATGCAGGCGAGCACACATACACACATCTCCCCGATTTTAATTTCACACTCCAGCAGTCACTGGGGGCTGACAGATGACTCTCCCAGACAAACAGGAGGGGTGAAGGAGGTGCAGTCGCAGATTTTTTTTTTTTTTTTTGGGATGGGCGGGGATTGAAGGGGACTCCTCTGCTTCTGATTGGCCGGCGGGCTCACGGGGAGGGAGGTTGGATGTACTGTACGGGCATGCAGCCTGTTCGAATGCTTTTGGAGGGTGTGAGGACCTGGACTTGGAACACATCTGGAGAAGACGCCGAAGCTGCAGTGCGGGCTAAATGATGACATCATCAATTAGGCGGCATTAGGCTGTTTTTTTTGGGGAGGGGGGGGTGGGTTTTGGCTGTTGGCCAAGTGCGGCAGCAGGTGGAGCAGACCTACAAAGCATAGTGGAGGATGGAGGACGTGAGCAGGTGGACAGAGGTGTGAAAACAGCCTCGCCGTCTGCATCTTTTATGGAAATAATTCCCGGTTTTGTGGTTTTGGTTTTTTGGCGGAAGCATGTCTGGCGTCTCGTGGCAGAGGAGGCGGGAGGAGGAGGTGCTGGAGGATGCGCTGAGGAGGAGCAAGTGGAAGGTGTTCGCTCACAGCTGGGAGGAGGAGGAGGAGGAGGCAGAGTTAACAGTTGAGTCAATTTCGGTTTGATTGGGTCAATCTTTATCGGAACAACGAAACTTGTTTACGCTGATGATGACGAAGACGCTTAGTCTTCGTAGCTTCTCTGTCATTTCGCTCAGACATCTTTTAATGCTGTTGAATAAATAGCAAGAGTGTATCAACTCAATGTAACTTTGAAATCACTCTCAGCTCCGCTTTGGTTCTGCTTAAGGTGGTTTTATCCGATGCCTCTGGAGCTACTTGCTCACCTTTCTTTGTTTTTAGTGGGCTGGAACCTCCTGTCACTCTCAGGCAACATAGTAGTGGTAAACACAACAAGTCCTTGGAATTGTTGTTTCATTATAATTCCAAAAACAGATTTTTGTTGCTTGTTTTGAAACACGTTGTGACCGCTTCTTTTATGAATATGATCCAAAAAGATAATTGAGCGTGTTCCAGAGGTCAATGACAAATACATTAAATATTAAATCTTCTCATCATCAGTCAAGTGCTGTGGGTGTTTTCATCTGCAGCTTGTTAATAATTCAGACTTTTAAATGAGTCATGAAGTCATTTTTTTACGGGTGGTATGACAGCGGGATGTATTGTATTCTGATGAATTATTTTGGATCAGTTAATAATGAATGCGTAAAGGGACTGAGAATATACTTAAAGCTTGTACTTTACGTGTGCGGTATACACATTTATGTTTCATTTAGTGTCTTTAGATGTTCCTCTTTGGGACATTTAGGACTGATGAATGGTGCCTTCACTGTTCGGCTGACTGAGTTTACTCGGACAACTTTGAGGACTGTTGGACACCCAGGTGTTTTAGTTGTCGGCTCAGCCCTTCTGTATCTGGACCGTGATCTAAACTTGGTCTTAAATGCTGGTGGTGATCAGGTTAAAGGGTCAGTTCACCCAAATCACAAACAAATCATTTGCTCACTTTCCACTCGTGATGTCTGACCATTAAGTCCCTTTTGGTTTCATGCTGGGCGGTAATATGGACGTCAGGGTTTTCCCTCCCATTATAAGGCTTAGGTGCAGCACCCAAGCCGAATGAATCTAAAATCAATGTGAGCATTAAAACGAACTCAATGACTCTGATTCTTAGATATACTGAGATCTAGTGATTGTAGTTTGGTCTCCAATTGGACTTCTTTAGCAACTATTGGTTTTAAAGGTGCTCTAAGCGATGTTGGGTGACGGCACTTCTTGTTGACGTTCAAAGTATTTTCAAACAAAACGGTGACTATCTCGCCCCTCCCTCCTCCTTATCCCGTCCCCTCCCCCTCCCTTCTGTGCTCCGACACCCCCCAAACCCCACCCTCAAATCCTTCTTGTCAGTTATTGGCTGGAACGCTGGAACACTGTTTGTTATGTTTGGTGGTGCAGATTGGCTCAGTTTGTTGTTGCTGTTTGTGGAGCCTGGGCAGTCTACAGAGACTGCGTTTTTTTTACAGTGTGTTCAGGGGACAGGCAGCTAGCAGATAGTGAGGAGATGTTTTTTACAGTGTGTTCAGGGGACAGGCAGCTAGCAGATAGTGAGGAGATGTTTTTTACAGTGTATTCAGGGGACAGGCAGCTAGTAGATAGTGAGGAGATGTTTTTTACAGTGTGTTCAGGGGACAGGCAGCTAGCAGATAGTGAGGAGATGTTTTTACGTGTGTCTGGGACAGGCAGCTAGCAGATAGTGAGGAGATGTTTTTACAGTGTGTCTGGGGACAGACAGCTAGTGGATAGTGAGGAGATGTTTTTACAGTGTTGTTCGGGGACAGACAGCTAGCAGATAGTGAGGAGATGTTTTTACAGTGTGTTCGGGGACAGACAGCTAGCAGATAGTGAGGAGATGTTTTTTACAGTGTGTTCGGGGGACAGACAGCTAGCAGATAGTGAGGAGATGTTTTTTACAGTGTGTTCGGGGGACAGACAGCTAGCAGATAGTGAGGAGATGTTTTTTACAGTGTGTTCGGGGGACAGACAGCTAGCAGATAGTGAGGAGATATTTTTTACAGTGTGTTCAGGGGACAGGCAGCTAGCAGATAGCGAGGAGATGTTTTTTACAGTGTGTTTAGGGGACAGGCAGATAGCGAGGAGATGTTTTTTACAGTGTGTTCAGGGGACAGGCAGCTAGCGGATAGCGAGGAGATGTTTGCTGTATGTGACAAAAAATGTTGTAGCCTAAAAAACACATGACATCGCTTAGAGCACCTTTAAGCTTTTTTAAGCACTTAAGAGTGTTTACCATTTACCATCTCCTCTCGCTTTTCCAACGTTTGAGACAAAGATATGGTGATAGTAGTGCTCTAAAGGATGTCAAACTGATGATTATTTCTATTTAATAAAATCTCATTTACTGAGTGAGGAACCCCTAAACCCCTCGGCCAAATATGCGCACCTAAGTCTTTTTACAGACCCAGGGAAAACACTGGATATATTATAAACTATCATTTATTAGGGCTTATGTCACTTTGTACTGAATCCTGACATTGATATATGTGACGTGGTAAGTTTTCTGAAACCTCAATTGAACAGCCATTTATAGAAAATAAGTCACATTGATTTTAGAGGGAACATTTCGGGAAAAACGGTGAAGGAAAATGCCATTACAAATGTAAATAATCCTACGGTAAATATCTTCGCATACAGCCAACGCTGGCTTCACTTCCCCTGGTTTAATAATATCAGCCTGCTTCCCAAATCCAGCGGAAGTGAACTCAATTTCTTTTATGGCGTTGACAGGAATCTACTTGTCTTTCTAGAAACAGTGTCAATGATTTGGGTGACCTGACCCTTTAACTGCAACGACCACCGATTAGTTGTCAGTGATTCAATTGATCGACAACTATTTTGATAATCGATTAATAATAATAAAAGGTCAACATTTTCTGATGTCAGCTTGTTAAATGTGACCATGTTCTAGTGTCTTCTCTCCTCTGGGACAGTAAACTGAATATCTTTGAGCTGTGGACAAAACAAGACATTTGAGGACGTCATCTTGGGCTCTGGGGAACACTGATCCAAAGGGGTGCACGATTCAGAAAATGTCACCATTCAATATTGATTTTTAGGCTCAATATTGGATTCAAAATCAATTTTCGATTCAAAATCGATTCTCGATTGAAAAAAAACCCTGATTCACAGTATGTAAATGTAGTTACTTTACCCATGTAATTCCAGTAGACATGCAATTAAAAAAAAAATAATAATAATTAAATATGAATCGATTTTTGGAATTCTATGAATCGATTTTGAATCGGTAGAGCTTGAATCGCGATCGTTAGTTGCAGCCCTGAATACAATCATCCTTCTTAGAATGTAGTTTTCATCAGTCCACTCCTGGTCCTGACTTGTCTCAAGTCCTTTGTCCTCCTTGTTCCTCCATTCCTTTATTCATCCACCCATTCCTTCCCTCCTCGTGTCGCGACCCCATTACAGAGCTCGGGGGAGGCCGACTCTCCTCTCCTACTTCTGTCCTCCGCATCTGCTTTCATCTTTTATCTCTCCTCCACCTTTACCCTTATCTCCTTCGCCCTCCTCTCTCTCTCTCTCTCTCTCTCTCTCTCTCTTTTTTCGCCTCTCTTCCTCTCCGTCATCCATCCTCGTCACGGGGGCTCTTAGAGACCTGCCGGGCGGTCACCATGGCAACCTGCATCCAGGCCACGCTCTGCTGGAACCCCTGGGAAGACCCTGTTAGACCCCCGCAGGTCACCCGAGGGCAGAGGGGGGAAAAGGCAGAGTGCTAACTCGGCTCTGGCGATCGCTCACTCTGAGCGTGTTCGTCATACAGCAGCTCACATCTGGCTTTAAAGGAGAAATCCGCCGCAAAATGAACCCAGGGGTTAATAACACATATGTACCGAGTCGACCGTTCTCTGGGATATGTTTTCATGCTAATCGAATGTGACCATTTTTAGTGCGAACCGCTAATTAGCTTATAAAGCTAGTCATCGGGGCAGAGGGTAAAGTAAAAATAAATCAAAGTAGCACCACACTTCCACGGTAGCATAATGAGGGTCCCTACATGTAAACCGAAGCTTTGAGAACTTTGTTAGTGTACAGACAGTTTATTAAAACGATAGTTTAGAAAGACTGTACCGTTCATGTTTACATACCGGCGCCATCTTCGAAAACAGCCATGACCAGTCGAATGACGAACGCCGTGCTTGAGCTATGTTACTGGTTACACGTCGTGACTGTTTTCCCAAGATGTATACGTGAACGGTACTACGATTTCTTTTTACTTTACCCTCTGCCCCGACGACTAGCGTTATAAGTTAAGTAGCGGTTTGCGCTAAAAATGGTCACATTTTGCGACGGATTTGTCCTTTAATTGGCTCTCAGCTGGACTCACCAGAATGGGTCACCTCCCGTCCCATTCTTCTTCTAAGGGAGCGAGCTGCCACCTGATGCTTGATCTCCTGGAATTTGGCATGTTTTCACTCTGATTTCACCAGGAGTAAAAACGTATTGAAATTGCTTTTATTTAAAGGGTCTCTAAAAGTATCTCAGAAAAAAATATGACTCAAACATATGAAAATGTTGCCCAAAAAGCCAGAAGCAGTAATAAATTAAACTGAACTATATCGATTGTGAAATTAAGTTACTTGCGCTTAGAGTTAGCTTCATTTACAGACTTCCTTTTCTCTAAACGATGCAAGGGAAGCTTTAGAACGTTTTATGTAAACACATTGAATTTTAATATTTTCGATGTATGCCGACAGAATATGTTTGTGACAAACTAAAATCCACAGATTATGTCATTATTAAACATCAAATACAGGTAACACATGCATACAAGCTGTTAAAGCACATCTTCTACACTGTGTACCCACCAGGGAATCTCTTCCACATTACACATGCAGAGTAAATATAGTTAGTCTGTCTCACACACGCACACACACACACACACACACACACACACACACTCACTCACACTCTGATTAGCCACTGCACAGTGGGAGACATCCCTCTGCTGTATTACTCAATGATCACTGGCCTGTACAGTCACCTCTCACACACACACACACACATTCAGTGTCCTTCACGCTTACATATACATATTTACTTACTAATACATATTTAGGTTGCACATACAGTATATAGACACACACACACACACCCTCCAGGTTTCATTACAGTTATAAATTATTCAGGAGGGGGTCAGGGCCCCCGAGCCTCCGGCAGACTGCTCCGTTAAACAAACTGCAACGAGCTGCCAATGCTTTGTTAATGAACCTGCTCTCTGTTAGCCTGTCAGACACATACAGTACAGTACATACATTATACATACATACTTTCTTGCTGCATTCACGCAACACACACACACACACACACACACACACACACACACACACACACACACACACATTACCCCCCTGAGAATGAAACGTGTTTTACAGTGGGTGGTTTGTAATGGTTCCAGCTTCCACTTTACACACACACACACACATTAACACACACTTCACTTCCACCCCATTTCTTCCCGGGGATCAGTGTTTGCTCCAGATGCGTTTCCAGTCAGTTCCAGTGGATTGCTGGGTAAATTGCTCTGTCTCCGCGCTGCCAGACATTTCACGCTGGATGTCGGGGAGCGAGGCGGAGGTCATTCTGATTTTGATTACCTCCCAGGTGGCGCCGTCCGTGTTCTCCTCAAACTGTCCTGCTTTATTTGGGAAGGACAAACACAATGCAGGGGACATTTGCTGCACAGCCTTCAAGATCTCATCATGATGATAAAGTATCCAAAGTATGATGAAAATCAATGAATACATATTATTGTTAGGACATTCGTGTTGAGTGAAAATCTCTCTCTAAAGAATTCTAACATTTAAAAGGAAACATTGAAATTGAAGGTGACATGTTTTTTGTTTCACATGCCAAGCTAACTCTCGCTCCTGTTGTCTTTTGTGCGTCCAGGCTCACGAGCGCTCAGAGAGCGTGGAGGTTACCTTCGTCACACAACTCGTCAGGAAGCTGATGATCATCATCGCCCGGCCGGCGCGCCTGCTGGAGTGTCTGGTGAGAGAAACAGCGACTGACTGACTGATTATGATCATACTGTTCATACACACACAGCTAATCTGGAAGTGTGGAGTTAGAACGAAATGAGCAACCAGACCTCTGCTGCAAAGTCGCAAAGCGGCAAGCAGCGACATCCGTGGTGTGATGAGGTTGATCCAACATTGCAAAGTGAAGTCACAAAAAACACATATTTTTTCCGATTTTTTTCCTTTTAGAAATTTGTGGCTTTACATTTTTTTTTTAGATTGCAAATGACTTGTTAAAACAATGGAGCAGATGAAAGTGTTTGTGCTTGTTACATACTGTACCTAAGACTTCACACAATCACCACAAGTGGCCGAATCAGTTTGTCACAATGGGTAAGGTCATTCACAAATTCTAGCACACTTTGTACAACTTTTTTATTAAAAAAAATATATTTTTGTGTGTGTGTGTATATATATATATATATATATATATATATATATATATATATATATATATGTGTATATATATGTGTGTATATATATATATACATATATATGTATATATATGTATATATATGTATATATATATATAGTAGCTGAACTTGTGTTGAATACAAAAAAGTCAAGGTACTAAAATACTGCTTAAATTTGATCAAATCAGAATTAGTTTTATTGGTCAAATATACTTACATACACAAGGAATTTGACTTTGGTTGGTGTTAACTCTCTATAATATAGACACATACTGTACACAATAGAGACGACAATATACATATAGTACACAGGCTCCGTAATTTATTTCTTTTCACTCACAATTGCCCTAATACGCAGTCGTACACAGGAGGCACATACTGTAACACAACGCATGCAAATAAGTCTTATGTCAGACAGACGTGTTGCTTTAATCATGTGTCATATTAACAGAGACTAGTTTTGCATTTTAATCACACTACTGCACTGTGGCGTTAATAAAGAGTCTGCTTGAAAAATGTAACCCAGTATTAACTGGAATAGCTTTTTCATATTGTACAGCTCGACTCCACGCATGGTTAATAAACTATTTAGAGCTTCCTGCTCCCCCCGGTATGAAATGATTCAACCACAGCAGTTCATTTATGGACTTCCTCTGGGAATTTTAAACCGGCCTAACGCACACACACTCATTACCACCTCTCAGCCGGAGCGGCAGGGTTTTACATGTTGCATGAATTGCAGAGCGCCTTCTCCGTCAGTTTGGGTTGAGATGGTGCACAGCTGGGGTCAAACCACAAGGAGGGAGAAAGTGAAGAGGGGAGAATAGATAAAGACCTGAGTGTAGAGAAAAAAACAAGTGTAGAAGACCGAGGGGTAATTGGAGAGAGGGGGGGGGAGGGGCATTGGCAGTTTTGATTAATCACATGCAGCTGAAGCTGTGACACTGTACAAGATGGGTTTTTACAAATGGACGCACACAGATAGAGCGGGGGGCAGGGAGGGTGTGTTTACATGGATTTGTGTGTGTGTGTGTTCTTGTTTAACTATATTCGTGGGGTCCAAAAACCAGGAGTCCAGTATACTTGTGGGGACCCGACAGCTTTGTGGGGCCAAAATGCTGGACCCCACAAGTTTAAAGGGCTGTTTGAGGGTTAAGACTTGGTTGTAGGATTAGGGATAGAATTAGGTTATGGTTAGGGTAAGGGTTAAGGTTAGGCATTTAGTTGTGATGGTTAAGGTTAGGGTAAGGGGCTAGGGAATGCATTATGTCAATGATGGGTAAAACTTAACACTTATGTCAAACTTAACACAATCAATGACTCATGACATTAATCCTTTTGTTGTAAATATTTATTGTTCTGCCATTTTATAAACTTAAATTTTGGCCTTTTCCTTTTCAATTCAATTTATTTATAGTATAAAATCAATTTCCCCCTGTCCCTCCTCCCTCTCTCCCTTTACTCTATCCCTCCTTTCTCTTTCCTTCCTCCCTCCTGTCTCCCTCCCCTGCAGGAGTTTGATCCTGAGGAGTTCTACCATTTGTTGGAAGCAGCAGAGGGCCATGCCAAAGAGGGCCAGGGCATCAAGAGCGACATCCCCCGATACATCATCAGCCAGCTGGGCCTCACCAGGGACCCCCTGGAGGGTAACGCCATCACATCACACTCCACATTTCATTTTTGTTGGTGTACAAGTTTATTCACTAGGATAAACCCCTCGACGTCAACCATCTCGTTTTGGAGGGGCTCCTCCTAACAGACAATACAAACACAAAGAAATGTCAAGAAAAGAAACAAAGACTGTAAAGTAACAGCGACCGCCACTTTTTTAACCACTCTGGTTTCGGAATTGTTTTTCCCCGTTCAGTTGCTCCATTGACGTTTCATTAAGTGCTTTTATATAAAGAGTTTTAACCAGCTACGAGAGGAATCGTGACCATCGAACATTTCCTTCGGTGCAAAAAAAACATTTTGAAAAAGGCAAAAAGGTAAAAGACTGTGAACAGAAACTATCATAGACTTCAGTGGTAGCAGCTTGCTATAGCCAGTACAGTATACATTTTCGTGTTAACGAGTTGGACCAATCAGAGAGGTCGCTGTTACACTTAGGATTGTGGGTAGTGTAGTATTTTCTCAATGAGATTGCAAATAAAATGTTTTTCTTAAACACATGACTCACACAGCATGATTTCACACGGACTTCTAGCTTCTACAGGAGCAGAAACTTTGGTTTCACAGCCTCATAGCTCGGGGTCAGTTGGTTTAGACCGGGGGGTGTCAAACTCATTTTAAGTTCACGGGCCACATCCCCCTAATTTGATCTCAAGTGGGCCGGACCAGTAAACCACTCCAGGAAGATCAGAAACTTTATCTGCCACAGAGTTTCTGTCAGCTTCATGTTGGCAAACGCGAGTTGCTTCTGCTACGACAGCGATCTACGACCGTCGTAGGAACATTTTTAACGGACCCTCAGAGAAAAACTTTAATAACACTTCTAAGATGAAAGTCGTAAATTTACGGAAAAAGAACTTGGATATTCTCTGAGATTAAAGTGGTGAATTTGGAATTGGAATTAATTACTTCTCTGCAATTTTCACACTTTGCCAAGTCACCCAGTTGGCCTGATTGGACCCTTTGGTGGGCCGTTTCTGGCCCACGGACCGTATGTTTGACTCACCCCTGGTTTAGACATTATGGCTGATAATCAAAATCCTTATGGAGAAAATCAATGTGACTTTTACTTCCGGAACCACACTGGTGAGCTCTATAGGAAAGACAAAAAAGAAACAACAGTTCAACCGACACACTATCACTTAGATACAAACAGGAGAATGAAGACTACATTGATGAACACAACCACTCGATGGCCACAGAAAGGCAAACTAAATGTTTCCCCAGCTAAAATCGAATAGAAAAATATTTATCTGTCGCTTGTAATACAAGCGACAGATAAGACAGATATATATTTTTCTATTCGATTTTAGCTGGGGAAACATTTAGTTTGCCTTTCTGTGGCTTCATCATTTGCCTTAATATCTCATGTTCTTCAGAGTGAATTTTCTCTGTTGCCATCAAGACGTTGTTATATTTCACCTGCCTTTAAAACTAATCGCCACTCTAATTCTTTTATACCTTCTGCAAAATGTATTTGTTATTATTTTTTTATATTAATTTACTCTTTTGGGTGTAGGCCTATATGTTGGCTTGTGTGCTGTTATGTATGTTTGTGTTGTCTGTAACTGCTCTTAAGTCATTGCCCCTTGTGGGATTGATAAAGTTGTTGAATTGAATGGAATTCCTTGTCTGTCTGTAGAAATGGCCCAGCTGAGCAGCTATGACAGCGGGAACCCAGAAACCCCAGAGACAGATGACTCAGTCGATGTAAGTACATAATCATATCATTCAACATCTACTAAGTGTTATGTCTGTCAGCATGAAGTTAATAAAACACTCGTATGTAAGATTGACTTTCTCTTTAAAGGGTACTTTTGTTTGTTTTTAAGTGATGATGGGAACAACAATCTTTAAAATTGGTCCAGTATTTAGTCCTTTCAACTGTTCCAACAATCACCACTCTGGTTTGGTTGAAATAAACCCTTAATTCACCCATTTAAATGTGGAGATATGCTGGCTTTATTTCACGCTAAAAGTCCTGATTATTTACATGGAGTCTGGTGGAGATATGCTGGCTCTATACACGCTAAAAGTCCTGATTATTTACATGGAGTCTGGTGGAGATATGCTGGCTTTATACACGCTAAAAGTCCTGATTATTTACATGGAGTCTGGTGGAGATATGCTGGCTCTATACAAGCTAAAAGTCCTGATTATTTACATTGAGTCTGGTGGAGATATGCTGGCTCTATACATGCTAAAAGTCCTGATTATTTACATGGAGTCTGGTGGAAATATGCTGACTCTATACACGCTAAAAGTCCTGATTATTTACATGGAGTCTGGTGGAGATATGCTGGCTCTATACACTCTAAAAGTCCTGATTATTTACATGGAGTCTGGTGGAGAAATGCTGGCTCTATACACTCTAAAAGTCCTGATTATTTACATGGAGTCTGGTGGAGATATGCTGGCTCTATACACGCTAAAAGTCCTGATTATTTACATGGAGTCTGGTGGAGATATGCTGGCTCTATACACGCTAAAAGTCCTGATTATTTACATGGAGTCTGGTGGAGAAATGCTGGCTCTATACACGCTAAAAGTCCTGATTATTTACATGGAGTCTGGTGGAGAAATGCTGGCTCTATACACGCTAAAAGTCCTGATTATTTACATGGAGTCTGGTGGAGATATGCTGGCTCTATACACGCTAAAAGTCCTGATTATTTACATGGAGTCTGGTGGGTTTGGCGATGACGATTTTGGGGTCCGTTTCATGTTAAACAAAAAGCATCTGACTTCTTAACAAAAAGGTCTATCTGTGTAGGAATCCTTTCCATAATGTTGCCAGACACTTAGAATAATAATCTGAGTCTGTCAGCGGCTAAAACAGAACTTTTAGTGGACGCAAACTGACGGTGAACATTTGCCTATTAGGATTACATTGCAGCCCTGTTCGCGGCTGCCAGTTACAGCGCTCTCGTTTAATACTGGACTAATTTCGAAGGTTTTTGTTGATATTAGTCACTTAAGCAGCAATGCATGGGAAAATAGAGTCCAGCTTAAAAACAAATACCCTTTAATTAACATTCATGTTTATTTTTTTGGAAATGTTAACAACCACAAAGGAAGCGTTTTAGTCATTGCATAAACACATGATGGATTATCAACATGCTGATGTATCTGTGGTGTGTTTCAGGGCCGAGGCACCACTGTCCCAGCAGCTCCTCCACAGCCTAAAACCAAAGCACCTCGAGAGGAAGACTTTGAAAACATCAAGCTGATCAGTAACGGAGCCTACGGGTCAGACAGCATGATGATTTTAGAATATTATCCCTGCTTCATAAAACAGCAACTCAACAGTTGAAGTGAAGATGTTAAAGAGAGTGATACGTGAGCTATACGTTAGGACTGAAACCTCCGACTGTCTGTCTGTCTCTCCCTGCGCAGCGCCGTGTTCCTGGTGCGTCACAAGGAGACCCGGCAGCGTTTCGCCATGAAGAAGATCAACAAGCAGAACCTGATCCTGAGGAACCAGATCCAGCAGGCCTTCGTGGAGCGAGACATCCTGACGTTCGCCGAGAACCCGTTTGTCGTCTCCATGTTCTGCTCCTTCGAGACCAGGCGACACCTCTGCATGGTGATGGAGTACGTGGAGGGTAAGATGGATGCCGTTATAGTCGTAGCTTGTTGTTACCGGTAGCAGTTGTTTAGTGTTTAATGCGCCGCGTGTCCTCCGCAGGCGGAGACTGCGCCACGCTGCTGAAGCACATCGGAGCGCTGCCGGTCGACATGGCTCAGATGTACTTTGCAGAGACCGTCCTCGCATTAGAGTATCTCCACAATTATGGCATCGTACACAGAGACCTCAAACCTGACAAGTAAGACACACACACACACACACACACTTAAATACATACCATTATTTTATATCTAGCAAATTAATCAAATTTAAAGGGTTATAGTTATCAATGTTTACAAATACAAGGTTTAAAAATGTTATTGTTGTTGTCAAGCAAAAAACTTGTATGTCCAAGGCAGTTGCTTTTTCAGGAAATTTAAAAGAGGGTTTCCCTGGGGTCTTAAAAAGTCTAACATCTAAATTTTAGGTCTTAAAAAGTCTTAAATTCACTGAAGTATTGTGAATGCAGATGAATGAATGCAGAAGACTAATTTAGTTTCTCTGTGTATGCTTAGAAATGAAAATGAAGGCACCTTTAACCATTCTTTTTTTCTATTCTCTCCTGCAGTCTTCTCATCACTTCCATGGGACACATTAAGCTCACAGACTTCGGACTCTCAAAGATCGGTTTGATGAGTTTGACCACGAACCTTTACGAGGGACATATAGAGAAAGACACCAGAGAGTTCCTCGATAAACAGGTACCAGCTCACATCGTTCCCTCCTTCTTTTTGTCCTATTTGGGGCCCAAAATGATGACATTTGCAACAACTTATCCAAAACATTGTGCTTAATAGTTTTGTGTCGTTTTGCAGTGAAAGTGATAATAATTCAAATTGAGTGCAACATTAAAGGTGCAGTAGGTAACTTTCTGTCATATTGGCTGAAACTGCCCCTATGTTCCAGTAGAACTACATGAAGCAGGTCATTTAAAAAAAAAATCCAGCTCCTCTGGCTCCACCTACAGCCTGTAGTGAGATTTGCAAAAATCCACAGCTCCCTGTTCATTCATTCTCCCTTGTGGGGGGAGGGGCTTAGGAGACCGTTTTTGGGCTTCAGCAGAAAGGGGTGAGGGACTGAGAAGTTGTCGATGTTCAAATTCTTTGGCTAAGTCCTGATCTACCTAATTGCAATCAATCAATTATACTTTATTGTCCCATTTGGAGGAAACTTTTCTTGGACTCTGACACTGACATCTTTAGCTGCACTTACAATAAAGCTCCATAAATGGAAACAATAAAAACAACAATCCACATGTAAACATAGTGCAAAGTAAATCAAAGCCACAGGCCGCATAGATTGCACACTACATAAACCGAATACCGTGACACTATTGCAGAAACCATACGGCCTCAGAAAGCATTATTATCCTCTTCAGGTGTGCGGCACTCCAGAGTACATCGCCCCAGAGGTGATCCTGCGTCAGGGCTACGGGAAGCCGGTGGACTGGTGGGCCATGGGGGTCATCCTGTATGAGTTCCTGGTGGGCTGCGCTCCCTTCTTCGGAGACACGCCGGAGGAGCTGTTTGGTCAGGTCATCAGTGGTGAGTAGCAACGGAACATTTTTGTGTTTAGCCTTTATTGCAATCAGTTTAGATCACACATGTCAAACTCAAGGCCCGCGGGCCAAATCCGGCCCCTTGCTAATTTTTATCCGGCCCCCATATCAATTTAGATTCACAATACATTTCGGTCCATCTAGTTTGTATGACTTTTACAAAGTTTTTGGGCCTTTTTTCGTCATTTTTGCTGTTTTTTTTTTTTTTTTACATTTTTTTCCTGACGTTTTTTTGGCATTTTCTTCAACATTTTTTCGACTATATGAGACCTGCAATAATGCAGTCAAAGATATTTGACTTTTTCGATTAACTGGACATGTCTGGCCCTGGATGTGATCCTCATTTTCCACGGTGTCCCTTAGGGAAGCTGAGTTTGCCACCAAACATGACGTTTCGGCCAGTTTTAATAGCCTGAAATAACTAATAAAACACTTGAACAAAATCAGCGTGATCAGAACTACCTAAAACGTGCGCTTTGATTTTTTTTTAGATAAAGATAAACCAGAATTCAACCAACAAATTAGGATTGCTAGACCTGTCTGTACTTTTCAAATCAAATAGCCTGAAAAATAAAATAACTTGAAGTACTAACTCGATTTTAAGGGGTCACAAGGTGCCAAAAATGTTGTCAACCACCGATCTAAACCTCAATTTGTAAGATTAAATGAAGACAAAGGCACCCAAACTGCCCATTACAAGAACTGCTACTGTAGGTGAAAGTGTATATACATGTTTGTATACACAGGAGGTCTAGTCATCAGTTAATAGAAAAACTTCATCCACTATAAAGCCAGAAGAACATGTTTTTTTTCCCAGAAAGTATCCTCTGACCTGCTGGAGTTATCTGAACTTTACTTCAAGTCCCTTTTTTGTGCAGAAAACAAAGTATTCTTATAATATGGATCAAATGCTTGAAAAAATGGATGTTGTATGTCTGTGTTTTAATGTGAATGTTTCATGTTGGAGCCTGAGGGCTTGCATGCTGACTTGAAATGGACAGATAGAGTTGTTTCCCTGCAGCGCAGAAGCACAGGCATTGACTGAGCGGGAATAAAATCCATTATGATTCCTCGCCTGCGTTCTTTTTTCTCCTTTGAATTCCGTTTGATGAAAGGACGAGTCAATGATCACGGACCTGTATCGATCCCTGCGTGTTTCCTTTAATGGCTCTGAGTCGGTCTCTCCGTATTGATGCACGGTGGTGACAAAGAACCCAGGGTCTGCGGGGTGGTTGTCAGTGAGGAGCATCGTGTAGGGCAGAACTTTGGGGGGTCCCATCTATGGACCTCATGCAGGAACAATAAAAAGGAAGTGCTAAGTCTAGCTGCAGCAGGGTTAATTTACACAGAGAAACAACATGCTGGTGTGAAGATGGACCTGTGTTTAATAAGAAAAAAGCTTCTGAGATTTCTAAAATAGCATAGCGGCTACTGGAATTTATTTTTTTTCTTCCAACTTGTCTGATTGATTATTACTGTCTTTTGTTTTGGACCCAGCAGAAACATCCAAGTAGAACTGACATCATTAATTTTTTGGGTGTTCTTGCTCGTGAAGGCGTCAAAGATCCACGTGTTGACGCTGTGTTTGCGTTTGTGTTAGATGAGATCATCTGGCCGGAGGAGGACGAAGCTCTGCCTCAGGAGGCTCAGGACCTCATCACCAAACTGCTGCGACAAAATCCTCTGGAGAGACTGGGCACAGGTAACACACACACACACACACACACACACATCATCCAGAAATAAATCCAGAAAATCCTGCAATGAAAATAATCATTAGTTACACCAATAATTTATTCATTCATTCATTTAAGCCTCCTGTTGTCCTCGGGTCAAATTTGACCCCTTTTAAAAATGCCTATATCAGAAATATGGCTTTCTTTTTAACCAAATTACCCCCAAAAAAGATGGATTCATACAACGCTCTTTGCAAATACAATTGATCGCTTTCATTGAATTTCGGGTGAAAATTGAAATGGTTTCAAATCACTATCCTGACTAAAGTCTTCCACTCAACATACATTCCTCTGAGCTTAACTATTAGCCAAAAATAATTCATAATTTCTGCTTTTTTAACTCAAATATAAGGTATAATTCTATATAAATGAGGTTTATTGACCATGAATTCCAAAAAGTAGTGTAAAACTACTGGTAGTAAGTTGGTGTTGGTGAAAAGTAGAAAAATGTTGGAAAAAGCGACACAAATGTCGAAAAACAAAAGGCTAAAAAATTTTTTTTAAAAGTGTTTTTGACCTGGGAGGACAACACTAGGGTGTTAAGCCTTGAAATTTTTTTTAGGAATTTCCTTGTTTGCAATGATATGATGTTGAAATACAGAGAAAAATACAAATAGTTTAACACTAAAAGAGCTCAGTGAAAAGAAGACAACACACATGCCGACGAGGGTCTCTGAGAATGTAGTAAAGGTTGTTGAAAAGTTTTTTCCAGTGAACTTGATTCTCTTTGTCCACACTTTCCTCGCCCTTGTGTGTTGGAGTCTCTCTCTGTGTTCTTGTGTGCCGGATGTGCTCGGCTGTGTTGTGCGTTCCTCTTTGAATCTCATGTCTTTTGTTTCAAAGTGAAGGTGCAGAGCGGACTCCTCCAGGTGTTTTTATCCCAGCGCTGGTCAGATCTGATACGGTAGCTGTCGATGTGTATGTTCTCATCTGTTTCTTCTCTCTCTGTTCCTTCTCTTTTCATCCCCCCACCCCTCCCCCACTGCCCTCTCTGCCTTTTCTCCACCACTCCTTCATCTCCACAGGAAGTGCCTTTGAGGTGAAGCAGCACCCTTTCTTCACAGAGCTGGACTGGAACAGCCTGCTGAGGCAAAAGGCCGAGTTCATCCCCCAGCTGGAGTCTGAGGACGACACCAGCTACTTCGACAGTACGTCTTTTAACGGCTTGTTAGATCCCTGCGATCAGCACACAGCCTAATGACTGTGTGTACGGATACAGATAGCTATATTTTATCCCCGAAGGGCAATTCAGTTTCTAGCGTCCACCGAAACATATATACACATCCATACTGCCAATAAAAAAGCATAATGGGAAAGGGCGAGATCCAGTAGTATGCAGAAAGCAAAACACACGGACGGTGCGCCTGGATAGCTCGCCTGGTAGATCTAGCGCCCCGTGTACAAAGGCCCCGTCTCAGCGGCCGCAGGTTCAACTCCAACCTGTGGCCCTTTGCTACACGTTGTTCCCCCTCTTTCCCTGTATGCCCCAAAAATAATCTTGAAAATAAAAAAACGTTTGTCTGTGCGTGTCTCTCTCTCTCAGCTCGCTCTGACCGGTACCACCATCTGGATTCCGAAGAAGAGGACGACACCAACGACGATGAACACGTGGAGATTCGCCAGTTCTCCTCCTGCTCGCCTCGTTTCAGCAAGGTACGCCCTGAAGT